>NC_057804.1:127821939-127840641 GCF_018294505.1 Triticum aestivum | reverse complement strand
CATCCAGGCGGAAGTTATGTGCACAAAAGAGGAGAACGATTCGATGTGGTGTTAGGATTGAGGGTAATTAACTACGTATGGAGACATAGAGACCTTGAACATTCATGTGTGAGAGGTATACATGTATACATGGGATGTGTGTGTGTGCGCGCGCGCATGATCGAGATAAAAGAAAGAAGACATAAGTCCTAAGATCAACGACATGGGAGAGACGGATCGGTATGACAATATGCATGCATGTGAGAATGCAGGGAAGAAGGCCCGACAATTGAGCATGTGTTTTTGTCTTTAAGAGATAGTGGCATGGGCTGGAGCATGCATCTATGGCGAGCAGAGGGGGTGAGGCGCAACGATTGTGAAAAAGAGATCAACCTATAAATGCATATGTATGGATAGACATATATAGTGTGGGTGATAGGAAGCAAGACTCCGTGCGAGAAAGAAATGTTGACGGAGAAACTACAGATAGATACAGAGATGGAGATGCTAGCTAGAGAGACATCCGTTAGTTTGGGTGTCGGAGATGACCGTTGGGTGGTTCAAAGGGTGAAGTTATATATGTGTGTGAGAGGGCACTTGACTGCATGTAGAGAGAAACATATGTAGTGTGCGTGATAGGAATCAAGAGTGAGGGTGAGAAAGAAGGTTGATGGAGAAACAGATAAATAGAAAGATAAAGAAGCTAGCTAGTGTGTGCTGGAGATAGGAGTCGAGTGGATCAGAAGGCTGGGTTATGTGTGTGGGTGTGAGAGAGATAGAGAGAGGGTGCATGTGAGTCACATACAAACAAATATCAGAGAGAAATGAGATCCAGAGAGACGGAGTTTTGTGTCTGCGAGAGAGAAAGATATTTCACAACGAGAGTGATAGCTAGAAAGACATATGAGGGAACGCAAGATATCTCTAGGGAGAGAGGGTGTGTTTGAGCGACATACAAGAGAACAATGGGGAAATATGGGACCCTGGGAGACAAAGTTTGTGTTTGTGTGTGAGAAAGAGATATTGAAGAGGAAGAGTTGTGGGTTCTCATATCTAAGGAGCGAAAGACATCTCTGTATGAGGGGTGTGCGAGTGGCACACATGGGAATAGTTGAGAGAAATGAGACCCCGGGAGACAAAGTTTTGTGTTTGTGTGAGAGAAAGAGATTCCACATGGAGAATCATAGCTAGAGACACATAGCAGGGAGCGAGATATACTTAGAGAGAGATAGAGTGATGAAGGTCGAGGGAGAGAGTACCGTCAGTGTGTTACGAAGATAAAAGATCATTGTCGACATACAGGTAGCACGAGAGATGCCTGAGAGACGATGAACGCGTATAGGTCCAGAGAGATAGTCCTATATAAGCATGAGTGATAGCCATATGAGGCGAATATCTGGATTAAAGGGGATTCAAATATTTAAACTGGAGATCACGACATCGATAATATCATAACGCAAATTGGTGTATCAAACATGCATATTCATTTGAATTTGGGCACACGTGTAATGTTATATAGTTTATCAATATTGGTGATCCATAGATTCTTCAATTACAAACAATGCATGGTTTATATGCAATTAATGTCTAAACGGGATTACACTATATGTTGCGTGTGTGAAACACATTATACATGTTTGAGAAGTTAAAAAAACCTGCATGAAACACACATTAATTGGAGACAGTTAGCGAGGAATGCATACATTGGATTTCAACATAAAGTGGTTTCAAATATTTGAAAATCCAAATTGATGGATACAACCTTATGAATATGAGATCATGCCATTTGTAAACCATATTTATGTATAAATGGTGTTGTGCTTTTGAAAGTATATATAAAAAAATGATGTATATAGAATGTAATTCCAATTGAAAATGGATCTCGCCCGGAAAAATAGTAGAATACAAACGGGATTCGAATTGAGTTGGCACGGTAAACGTGCACTGCGCAAAATTTGAACGAAGCGGGGAAAGTCGCAGTAACTGCCCGAAACCAAAATCTGCGAGATGGAAATCACTACTGCCTATCCCTGCCACGCAAAGCCTATCTGCTGGATATCTATAGGTTTCGATAGGGGTAGGTTTGTAATTTCACCCAAATGTGATGTAACCGCCTCTCACCCGGATTCATACACGGTGGGCGCGAACATACAGTGTGCCCTCGGCCGAAATGGACTCCCTCCCTGATTCATATTCATACACGGTGGGCGCCAAAAACAAACTCTCGTCGGCAAATATTTGGTGTATGCGAGATTACCGTCCTATCCCCAACCGACTAATGTTGTTGTGATGTAGTAGAAATTTGAAACGGGGGCTAAGTTTGTAAATTTCCTCGCATTTGAGACAAGCGCGCCCTGAATACATGGTTCCCCCTTCCTCTCTACCTCCCTTTTCCCCATTCGTACTCTCTGGGCGCCAAAACACCCTCTCCACCCCACCCTCCTCCGTCCGCCGCCGTCCGCCACCCCATCCACCGCCGTCCTCCTCCACCATGCCGGAGCTGATACCCCGACTTCGCCGTCCATTACAAGAGATCGACCTCTCTCATCCACGCCTTCGGACCGGGATCCTTGCATCCCGTCCTCTCGCTTCATCCCCGCCATCGTCCACCTTGCCAGCGCCGCTCCTACGACCGCCTCGTCCACCACGCCCCGTTGCTACCGTCTACCCTCCTAGATCTGCTTCCACGCTACCGACAGCCATCACTACCGCAACACCATCAAATTTTCAGCAGATGCGTACACGGCGCCGCACCAGAGGCGGTACTCTTTCGTATCTTCTCAACTTATTTATCGCAGCAAGAAAATAGATCACCACTGCTTTACTCTGATTTCTTGTCTTGGTTGCGAAGTTGCCTTTGTCCGTTTTGCACCTTCAGATCCGCCATGGCATGCTCAACACTATACTCCCAATGCTTATGGTTTTGCCCTTTTATATTCCACACTAGTTAAATCACAGTAGACTAAATTTCAAAATTGGGTCAGTCAATTTTTCAGAGCTCGCCGGAGTTCGCCGGTGCGATCCAAGGGGCTCGGGTGGTTGTGGGGCCTCGCGAACGAAGAAAACTCGACGCGGGTGCGGGGTGGGGGTGGCGGAGGAACACAGGCGGTGGGGGCCGGTGTCCGGCCGACAGCCCGTGCAGTGTTCTGTATGGGAAGAATCAGAGACGAGGAAGAAGAAGGGTTAGGAGACGTAGGATCTTCATCCAACCGCCTGAAATGGTCGAGAGATAGCTGGGAGTTGCATTCTTAATTTGCTCTGGTTCATCATGTGTGGGCACTGCGCAACCAACATTTTATTATCCAAAATCTGCTTGCTCTTCTTTACCATGTTCGATAGTGTTGTCCTGTACGTGATCGATAGGCTTTCAAATACTAGCGGCAATACAACACCGTATTTTCAAGCCAGTTCCACTTTCCCGATTTATATATCGTGGTTATGGTGTACCCCTGTTATGTACACTATGATCTGCCTAATTGTTGTGTGCTCTTGTTATCATGGTTTGGCAATAAACTCTCTATACAGTATATTATGAACCTATCATCTGCCAGCTATCCTTACTTCTGGAGCCTATTTTTTTGTGTACTTGTGCCAGATTATATAAATGCATGCACGATATTACAGCACACATGAGCTCTCTCATCATAATCCAATGATAGCACATAAGTGTTTACAGGGTCGCCCCTATATTAGAATATCATCTGCATTACAAAGATAAGCTCACAACTATTTATGTTTTCATGGTTCTCAGATATTATACGCAATTACAGTGAATATCAGAATCCGTGCATCAGAAGAATATTGTGGAACACTGCAATGACTTACAAAATTGGCACCAAGGCATTGAGTGCCATTCTGGAAGCAATGAAACTCGTACGCTCCCCACCTGTTGATTCTTGTTCCGAATATCATCCTAGTGACTATTCTAACCTCGAGGAGTCAAAGGCAGATGGCCTGTCCTGTTCACCCATCAAGGTGCCTGTTCTAATTTGGCAAGGTTTTATTGATTGCGCGTATCTTGCATATGTTGTCTTGCATTTCTTCTACTTTGTTGCACCACCATCTGCTTAGTTTACTCATCATATAACTCGAGATGCCATGCCCATCCATTATCAATACATATTCCATCTGTCGTCATACCATGTTTTTCCACTCAAATGTTGTTCTTGTGCATCAGACATCAAAAAGGAAGAGGGTGATTGCCGAACCTGAAGGAGCACCAGCAAAGTCCTTGAAAAATGTGGTGGTGCCAGAGAAATCAGACAGCACCCCACTTATATTGGCTGTACAACCAGTGACACAAAACATAGGACCGACTCCAGCAGACTGTACCCATACTTCACTGGCCACACCACTAGCCCCACCACACAGGACATGCACTCCAGCAAAAGGTATACCGATTTCATTTGACATAGCACCAGCCGTACCACAGAAAAATCCCACTCCAGCAAAAAGTATAGCAAGTCCACCGGCCGAAGACCTATCCCAACTGCAGAGACGGCCAATTTCTGCATATTGGAACCCCATTCCATTTATTCCTAGTTTAAAAGACAATGCTTTCAATGTTGTTAGGGACTACATGCATATATTCCCATCATGGGAAGATTATAGTGAAGACAAACACCATTTTCACATCTTCCTGTCCAACTTACGTGTAAGTGCTATTATTCATGGTTATTATTTTCCTGTTTTCTGCTGATCGAACACATCAATGATTTACATTACATTGTTGTAACTAGGTGAGGGTCAATCTGGATAGTCATGACGAGCAAAGCTTGCTTGTGCTTTTCAAGGAAGCATTGCAGCAGTATCGGTGTTACCTGAGGAAATCACACTTTGATGGCAAGTCTATAAACGAATTTCCGGTGAAGTGTCCTGTGCTAAATTTAGAAGACATTGAATGGAAAAACCTTGTTATGCAGTGGTCTCATTCCCAGGATGAGGTACTGTCTATGAAATCACATGACAATTTGAACTTCTACATTTTTGCATGTGCCTTACGGATCTTTTTTGTAGGAAATCAGCTCGAAGAAGAATTCCGGTTTGAAAGGAACAACAGGATATCGCAAATATGCTGCCCGATGCTTTGCTCTTGTTAGTACCTGTTGTCCTGTATCATTGTACTTGCATACATACCTGGTTCATTATGTGACAGCAGTATGCATGATAGCTTGCTTATCAATTGTTCACTCCAAATTATCTGATCTGTATGAATGGTTACATTAGTGTAGAATATATCCAATGCCAATGATTTTTTTAGCTCTGCATTGTTCTTGTAAGTACATGCTGTCCTTTATCAGTGTACTTATATTGATAGGTAGTTGTTCATGTACCATCACTCTGCAGCTTATTTTCCTTTGCCCTCCATTTTCTACACATCAGATCTATATTTACTCTTACCATAAGGTTGGTACTGAAGAAGTTTAGCTGTGCATTGCTCTTGGCTGTGCCTTTTGCCTGTATCGCTGCACATACATTTATAGCTACTTGGTTATGTAGCATCACTCTTCATCTTATCTTAAATATTCTCCATTTTCCGTATACTATCACATATATATTTACTCTAAACAAAATGTAGAATAAAGGAAATGCTTATGAAGAAGATTCTGTGCTAAACTTCTTGAATTGCCCCCCCCCCCATCAGCATGGACAAGGGCTTTATAGAGCCTATCTTCACCAGTAATGTAAGTTTGTCCTTCTGAAGCCTTCAAACTTTGTTGTGTATATTTGGTTAGGCATGACTGCAACAGCTCTTTATTTTTGGTGTTTGCATCAAATTGCATGTTTAAAGTTTATTATGTAGTTCATAAACAAAAGTTTGTCCTTCTCAATTTAAGTTTTCAGTTGTACAACCAAGTTCCTTCTTCATACCATGTAAATTAAACTATTCAGAGGAAGTGATCTTCTTTTGCACTGCATGTATGCTTCTGTTCTTCATCCGTAATCTAGTGGTGTGGTGAACCTACCCACTACAACACAATGTCATATTCTGCAATGTCTTAACTATGAACAATGTCATATCATTCTACTATTATTTAAACCGTCTTTTATTTGCCAATCTGAAATGGGATAAATTGACAGCACACTAACCATTGATACTTATGAGTTCTTGATCTGTAATCCAGTGGTGTCGTGAAGCTGGCAACTCCTTCACAATGTCATTTCCTGCCATGTCTTGACCTGAACAATACCATATTGTGTTAATGCAATTTTAAACCGTGTCACTTTATTCGTCAGTAAGAAATGTGATGAATTGTCAGCACTGATACTTTTATGTGCGAAACATGTCATATGTATGCATGTTTATCTTTCAGAGTGAGGAAGATATAAGTGTTGAACAAGCATAGTCTCATCATCTTGCTCAGCTGCTTGCGCTGCAGCTCCCCAGCAGGGCTAACCTTTCTTGAACTCTATTGAAGTGTTGTCGGTTTTGTATATTATTTTGTCAGCGTGTTTATTTGCACTGATGGAGATCTTTGATGCCTAGTGTATGTAATCTGCTGTCTGCTTGTGCTTTATTATCATAGTGGAGAACTTTGATGCCCAGTGGATGTAATATGCCGTAATTTCTTTATTGTATAGTCTAGGTTTTTTCTTATTCACGATGCTGCAGTTATTTTACTGTATATATGTCCTGTCTTCGCAGTAAACCGGCCAAACCGTAAAATTACGGTACATAATTGGGTCGTCATGCAATCACGATGTATGATCCGCATCATGGGCCCCGTCAAATTGGCCCACTAGTAGATTCGTGCCTTTAATAGGCCGAGTAACCCCCGGCCCGCTTTTCGCAAGAAAACTCAATGGGCTTTTAGGAGGCTGAGAAGTAGGCTGGGCCTGAAACGTGCCAAATAGCTCACGGGCCGGCGGCAGCCCGAAATGGACCCCGACCCATGATTGTACGAATCAATTCACGGGCTTTTAATAGGCCAAAGTTGTCTCGGTCCTTGTTTGGCCCAATCAGATATCGGCTGCGAGCAGGCCGGATGCAAACCGGGCCGTAGTTAGGCCCAACTATATGACGGGCTTTTAACAAGCTGAAATTAATATAGGGCTGAAATGTTAAATGGGCCCTTAACAGGCCGAAACTAATATCAGGCCGAATTACTAAATGGGCCTTTAGCAAGTGGGCCCAAAAGCATAGCGTCCAGTCAACGGGTCGAATCTGATATGGGCCATAATTGAGCCCAAAGCCTCTTAAAGGGCCGGACTGATCTGGGTCGTGATTTGGCCCAGAAAGTGGGAGGCTTCTAACAGGCCGGATCTTATATGGTCCATTATTAGGCCCGGAACGTGGCAGGCCATTATTGGACCAGATCAATTATGGGCCGACATTTGGCCCAAAACATGGCAGCCAGTTAATGGGCCGGCCTACTAGGGTCCTCAAAATCTTGTGGGCCTACAACTGGGCCGGCCCATTAATGTCGGTGCAATCTCGTGGGCCTTTAGCTGGGTCGGCCCATTATGATCCGCAAGAATTTTGTGGGCCTTTACCTGGGCTGGCCCATTATGGCACACAAAAATCTTGTGGGCCTTTACCTGGGCCGGCCTATTATGGCCCGCGAAATCTTGTGGGCCTTTGGTTGGGCCAGCCCATTATAGTCCGCAAAATCTCGTGGGCCTTTAACTGGGCAGGCCCATTAAGGGCCGCAAAATCTTGTTGGCCTTTAGTTGGGCCGGCCCATTTAAACTTGATTGGCCATGCCACGTGTCGACGTATCATAAGCGCCTTCTGTCTAATGAGTGGATGACATCTGTCCCAACGATGAGCCGACACGTGTTTCCTCCAGCCAATGATAATTTTACACGTGGAAAATCCCCAATTGTCGGGGCTGTTAACGGGTTATCGGATCCAAAACCCGACCTGATGGCTTAACGATGTTCCGTTACGGTGGATGCCATGTGTCGGTCACCCTTGACGAAAGCACTTCTGTGATGCGCGATTTCACGGAGGTTGGCGAATGTTTCCTTCAAATCGTCGAGGAGCGTGAGGTGCTGCTTGGTCTTCACCACAATGTCGTCCACGTACACATGGATATTGCGGCCGAGTTGCGGCAGCAGGCATTTCTGCATGCAGCGTTGGAAGGTGGCACCGGCGTTCTTCAAGCCAAACGACATGGTGATGTAGCAATATGCCCCAAAGGGCGTGATGAAGGACGTCTTCAGGGAATCGGCCGGGTCCAGTTTGATCTGGTGGTAGCCGGAGTAAGCGTCCAGGAAGGACAGGAGCTCGCACTCGATGGTCGAGTCGATGACTTGGTCGATCCGCGGGAGAGCGAACGGATCCTTAGGACAGGCCTTGTTGAGGCTGGTGTAGTCGATACACATGCGCCAGGTCTTGTTCTTCTTCAGGACGAGGACTGGATTGGCCAGCCACTTAGGGTGAAACACTTCCATTATGAAGCCGACCGCCAAAAGCTTGGCAACCTCTTCACCAATGGTTCTTCTCTTCTCTTCGGAAAATCGTCGTAGGGGTTGACGGACAGGCTTGGTGTCCTTGCGGACGTGAAGTTTGTGCTCGGCGTACTTCCTCGGGATACCCTGCATGTCCTTGGGGGTCCATGCGAAGATATCCCGATTCTCACGGAGGAAGTCGACGAGCTCGCCTTCTTATTTGCTGTCGAGGCGGGCGCCTACGACAACGTACTTGCTGCAGGTGGGGTCTTCTGGGTTGAGCTTCACTTTCTTGTTCTCCTTGGAGGGCTTGAAGGCAGCCTCGTCAGCTGGGTCTGAGGTCGGGATCGACGTAGCGGAGGCCTCGCCTGCCAGGGCGACGATCTGGTCGAGCTGGAGCTGCTCCTCGGTAATGACCAGCGACTCGGCCAACTTGGCACCGTCCCGGGCGCACTCCAGGGACTGGCGGTAATCGCCAGTGATCGTGATCAGGCCCTTGGGACCCGACATCTTCATCTTCAGGTATGCGTAGTGGGGAACCGCCATGAACTTGGCTAGCGCGGGCCGGCCCAGCAGTGTGTGATACAAGCTGGACAGGTCCACCACCTCGAACCAGATCGCCTCGCGCCAGAAGTGGCTGCTGTCGCCGAACAGGACATCGAGCCGGACCCGGACAATGGGAGAGCAGGAGAGGCCGGGCACGATGCCATGGAAGATTGTCCGGGTCGGCTCTAGGTCCTCGGCCTTGAGGCCGAGCTTGGTCATCGTGTCGCGGTAGAGGATGTTGATGCTGCTGCCGCCGTCGATGAGGACTCGGGAGAACTTGCATGTGCGCCGCGTGATAATGGTGGGGTTGAGGACGAGGGCGTATCCACCCGGACTCGGCATGACTGCCGGGTGATCCTCCCAGGTCCAGTGATTGGCCGATCCGGCCAATGCATGAACTCCGGCTTGGTCAGGACGACGGTGTTCATCTCCTGCCGAAGAAGGCGCTCGCTGCGCTTGTCGTTGCCGAGGCTGGTGAAGACGACATAGGCCGCGTTCTGGTCCGGGTAGATGCCGTTCTGCACCGCGCCGCCAGGGGGCGGTGGTGGAGGCGGAGGCGGCTGTCCTGCGCCTGGAGCTGGAGCCGGAGTCGGAGGAGGCAGGACGTCTCCCCTCATGATGTGCTTGGTGATGGCGCACTGCCGCAGCGTGTGCGTGGAGGGTCTTGCACCGCTGTGGTACTTGCATGGGGCATCGAGCATCTCTTCGAAACTCATGGAGGGTTGCCACTCCATCTTGCCAGTCTGTCGATGCTTCACCCCCGGGTCCGCCACGGGCTCGGCAGCCGCGACGAGCTAGTTGTCGTGACGCTGCGCCGGCTGGTCGGCCTTGTGCTTGTTGTTCTGGTGATGCTGCTACTGGCTGCTTTCGCCGGCCGGCTTCGGGGGAGGAACCGGCTTCGCCTTGCCAGCTTCATCCAGCGCCACCTGGATATTCATGGCGGAGTCGGCGTTGGCGTACTTATCCGCTGTCACCATGAGCGCGACCATGGTTGCCGGCTCAGAGCATAAGAGCTTGTGCTTGAGGAGGGTCTCGTCTCGGCACCCACTAACGAAGTACTGGATCGCCTGGACTTCATGGACGCCCTCGCAGCTGTTTCGGAGCTTAGTCCAGTGTGCGATGTACTCACGACCTATCTCCGTCGGCCGCTGCACGCACATGGCGAGCTGGCTAGGGCGACCGGGTCGCTTGTAGGTCCCCTTGAAGTTGCGAACAAATGCCTCCTCGAAGTCGACCCATGTGGTGATGCTACCCATCGGCAGACTGTTCAACCAGGTGCGGGCCGACCCCTGAAGCATGAGCGGTGCGTAGCGCATGGCGCGACGACGATTGGCACCGGTGATGCCAATGGCCGTGGTGTAGCCGGTGAGCCAGTCTTCTGGCTTCACGGTCCCGTTGTACTTGGGGGTGTCGCGGGGGAGCATGAACCCTTTGGGGAAGGGCTCCTCCCGGATGCGTGGGTCGAAGCAGGCCGGCCCAATAGCGCTGCTCTCCTCCACCTCCAGGGAGCGAGCGAGCTGATCGAGGCGGTGGCGAGCGTTGGCATCATCGACGGCACGCGGGCCGAGTCGACTAGCGGCCAGGCCCCGAGGGGCCGGGCCGGTTGGAGCCGGATGCCGGCCACGCTGGTCAGGTCCGTGCTGAGTCTCCACTGCAGGCTCATTGCCCAGGACATCGGCGGCTGTGGCGGTTGGGTTGCGCCGAGTCTGGGCTTGACCAGAGTGTGCCTCGTCGGGTGGCGAGGAAGCCGTGTGCAGAAGTTCGCCGGGTCCGCCGAGGCGGGCGGAGCCAGACCCCGCCGGCTTGGCGAGCTGGTGTAGGCGATCCTGCTGGGTGTTGGCGGCGTGGAGGAGCTCGCGCATCCGCTTGATGCGCTCTTTCAGCTCCTCACCCGTGAGCTCGCCGAGGCCGACCGCGGCTGCCTCCGCAGCGCACATGTTCTTCACTGGGGTCTCGTAGACGGTTTGGATGGCGCCGAGGACCCGACCGATCGCTCCTCCCGGGGTGCGCACATCGTCGCCCCGGCTTGGCTCGGCCGCGGCGGGCGCGAATCCGTGGGCGGCATCGTGCTCCATCTGAGCGGCCTCCAGGCGACGCTTGGTGGCGGCGAGCATCTCGGACAGGTCCAGCATCTGCTAGCGCCTTTCTTCGAGCTGAGATCGGCCCTCGGCAACATTGGTGGCGTCGACGTTAGTGCCGATGAGGATGTGGAGGCTCTGCATCATGGCGCATAGCGGATCGGATGGCTCGGTTCGTTCCGCGGCGGCCCTGGCTTCCGCGGCCTTCCTCGTCTTGCTCGACGAGGAGGAGGCACCACCGTCGGTGACGTAAACCTCCACGTGGACGTCCATTACCCCGGCGGCAATGCCACCACCGAGGGACAGCGGGGAGTCGGAGTAGCTGAGCACCTCGCTGTGGTATTCGTCGGCTACAAACGCATTGGAGATGCACAACGCGGCGAAGGAGGCAGCAAGCGCGCCGACGACGTCGTCCGCCAATGCGACAGACTCGTCGGTGTAGGAGAAGGGCCCCGTCGGAAGCATGCTCCCGGCTAGCTCCTCGAGCTGCCCCACGGTGGGCGCCAACTGTCGTGGTGGGCGCACGGCAGATGCCAAGGGATGGCTAAAGAGAGGAGGAGGCTCGAGGGCGTTGGTGGGCTCCAGAGGCAGGGTTGGCATGAGCGGGCGTGGGACGCCGGATGTACCCAGGTTCGGGGCTCTCCGGAGAGATAATACCCCTAGTCCTGCCGAGTGTAGTTGGATGATCGATAGTACAATGGTGCTCCTGGAGTTGTATGAGGAGGAAGGAAGTTGGCCAAGGCTTGGGCTGCTCCTTCTCTCCGGTGTTGCGGCTTGGTAGCTAGTCCTATGATTTCTCGTACTTTCTACTTCTCATAGGCAGCCTTGTGTATGTTATCTCTCACACCCCTATAGGCGTGGGTTCCTGGGGGGTTTTATAAATCAACCCGCCTAGGGTTACAATGGTAATATGCCAAGTCGGTGGGTCTGGGGTACCGGGTTGGGTCCCGCTGAGGGCTTGTGGTTCGCGGGGTTCCCCTAGGTGCGGGCCCCGCGTGCCTAGGGGCACTGTGCGCCGTCTTGTCGATCGTCAGGGTGTGGCCGAGTCGAGTGGTGTACAGTGCTCTCCGTCAGGTTGCCGCTTGCTGTCGTCAACGGTGAGGGCCGAAGAATTGTTGCCACGCCAGCCCTGGTCAGTGGGTAGGTAAGGGGCACTATTGCCACGCTCCGGCTGACCATAGGCATGGGTAGAAACATTGTTGTCTTGGTCATTGGTGATTGAGGTCTCGTCCCATCGTACGGCCTAGACGGGACAGGAACTTGACCCATGGCTGGATTGCAGCGCACACCACAGGTGGGGTCGGCTTGTTGGGGAAGCCTTGGTCGTGCCGGGTTCGAACGCCTTGCGCCAGCTGCTGAGTCCAGGTCGATGTACCTTGCCGGGTCAGAGAGTTTGGCCGGGTTGTGGGCCTTTTCGGGTCAAGCGACCCGGCCGGGCGCGTGCCGGTTTGAGGGGCGATGCGGGCCCCACCATTTTTGAATAGGATCCGGGTTCTGTTGCCTGCCCAGGGTTCATCCCCCCGACATAATGGGTTATGTTTTCTCATATCCAAAATAAAGTATATTGTCATGGATCATCCAACATGTTGAGCTTGCCTTTCCCCCTCATGCTAGCCAAATTCTTTGCACCAAGTCTACTTGTGCTTCCGAATATCCTTAAACCCAGTTTTGCCATGAGAGTCCACCATATCTACCTATGGATTGAGTAAGATCCTTCAAGTAAGTTGTCATTGTTGTATGCAATAAAAATTGCTCTCTAAATATGCATGACTTATTAGTGTGGAGAAAATAAGCTTTATACGATCTTGTGATATGGAAGCAATAAAAGCGACGGATGGCATAATAAATGTCCACATCACAAGTGGCAATATAAACTGACGCTCTTTTGCATTAATATTTCGTGCATCCAACCATAATAGCACATGACAACCTCTTCTTCCCTCTGCGAAGAGCCTATCTTTTATTTTTGTCTTATACTTTATGCTAGCGTCATGGTGATCTTCACCTTTACTTTTTACATTTTATCCTTTGGCAAGCACCTCATGTTGGAAAGATCCTGATATATATATATATCCAATTGTATGTAAGTTAGCATGAACTATTATTGTTGACATTACCCTTGAGGTAAAAGGTTGGGAGGCAACACTATAAGCCCCTATCTTTCTCTGCATCCGATTAAAACTCCATACCCATAAGTATTGCGTGAGTGTTAGCAATTGTGAAAGACTAAATGATAGTTGAGTATGTGGACTTGCTGAAAAGCTCTTATATTGACTCTTTCCGATGTTATGATAAATTGCAATTGCTTCAATGACCGAGAGCATAGTTTCTTAGTCCTCAATGATGTTTCTGATTCATACTTGACATTGTGGATAGATTATTACTTGAGCATAAGAAATCATATGACAATATATATGTTGCTGTTATAAGAATAATCATGATGCCCTCATGTCCGTATTTTATTTTATCGACACCTCTATCTCTAAACATGTGGACTTATTTTTTGTTATCGGTTTCCGCTTGAGGACAAGCGAGGTCTAAGCTTGGGGGAGTTGATACGTCCATTTTGCATCATGCTTTTATATCGATATCTATTGCATTATGGGCTGTTATTACACGCTATGTCACAATACTTATGCCTTTTCTCTCTTATTTTACAAGGTTTACATGAAGAAGGAGAATGCCGGTAGCTGGAATTCTGGGCTGGAAAAGGAGCAAATATTAGAGACCTATTCTGCACAACTCCAAAAGTCCTGAAACTCCATGGAAGTTATTTTTGGAATTAATAAAAAATACTGAGCGAAGAAAATACCAGAGGGGAGCCACCCACCACCCATCTTTGGCTATATGAGGTCTTTTACCCTAGAAAAAATCATAAGCAAGCTTTCGGGAAGAAACACCGCCGCCACGAGGCGGAACCTTGGCGGAACCAATCTAGGGCTCCGGCGGAGCTGTTCTACCGGGGAAACATCCCTCCAGGAGGGGCAAATGATCATCATCGTCATCACCATCGAACCTCTCATAGGTAGGGGGTCAATATGTTGCAAATATGCCCTAGAGGTAATAATAAAATGGTTATTATTATATTTCCTTATTCATGATAATTGTCTATTGTTCAGGCTATAATTGTACTAACTGGAAACCGCAATACATGTGTGAATACATAGACCACAACATGTCCCTAGTGAGCCTCTAGTTGACTAGCTCGTTGATCAATAGATGGTTATGGTTTCTTGACCATGGACATTGGATGTCATTGATAACGGGATCACATCATTAGGAGAATGATGTGATGGACAAGACCCAATCCTAAGCATAGCACATGATCATGTAGTTCGTCTGCTAAGAGCTTTTCTAATGTCAAGTTTCATTTCCTTAGACCATGAGATTGTGCAACTCCGGGATACTATAGGAATGCTTTGGGTGTACCAAACGTCACAACGTAACTAGGTGGCTATAAAGGTGCACTACAGGTATCTCTGAAAGTGTTGTTGGGTTGGCATGAATCGAGATTGGGATTTGTCACTCCGTATGATGGAGAGGTATCTCTGGGCCCACTCGGTAATGCATCATCATAATGGGCCCAATGTGACTAAGTAGTTAGTCACGGGATCATGCATTACGGAATGAGTAAAATGACTTGCCGGTAACGAGATTGAACGAGGTATTGGGATACCGACGATCGAATCTCGGGCAAGTAACATACCGATTGACAAAGGGAATTGTATACGGGATTGCTTGAATCCCCGACATCGTGGTTCATCCGACGAGATCATCGTGGAACATGTGGGAGAAAACATGGGTATCCAGATCCCGTTGTTCATTATTGACTGGAGAGATGTCTCAGTTATGTCTACATGCCTCTCGAACCCATAGGGTCTACACAGTTAAAGTAATGTACCGGGACCACTAGAAGGGTTCCGGGGGTCCACCGGGAGGGGCCACCAGCCTCGGAGGCTTGCATGGGCCAAAAGTGGGAAGGAACCAGCCCCTGAGTGGGCTGGTGCGCCTCCCACGAAGGCCCAAGGCGCAACAAAGAGGAGAGAGGGGAAACCCTAGGCGCGGATGGGCCTAAGGCCCACCCTAGGGCGCCCCCGCCCTCTCTCCCCCTCTTGGCCGCCCCCCTCCATCCCATCTAGGGCTGCCGCCCCCCTAGGGGTGGGAACCCTAGAGGGGGCGCACCCTCCTTCCCTCCTATATATAGTGGGGGTTTTGGGGCTGCCAAGGACATGAGTCTCTCTATCTCTCGGCGCAACCCTACCTCTCCACATCCTCGTCCTTCGTAGTGCTTGGCGAAGCCCTGCTGGAAACCACACTGCTCCACCACCACCACGACGTCGTGCTGCTGCTAGAGTTGTCTTCCCCAACCTCTTCCTCCTTGCTGGATCAAGGTGTGGGAGACGTCACCGGGCTGCACCTGTGTTGAATGTGGAGGCGCCGTTGTTCGACGCTTAGATCGGAATTGACCGCGATCTGAATCGCTGCGTGTACAACTCCTCCAACCGCGTTCTTGTAATGCTTCCGCATCGCGATCTTCAAGGGTATGAAGATACACTCCCCTCTCTCTTGTTGCTAGAATCTTCATAGATTGATCTTGGTGATGCGTAGAAAATTTTGAATTTCTGCTACATTCCCCAACACATCCATCAACATATTCACCAACACCATCTC
Organism: Triticum aestivum; assembly: GCF_018294505.1. Taxonomy (NCBI): domain Eukaryota; kingdom Viridiplantae; phylum Streptophyta; class Magnoliopsida; order Poales; family Poaceae; genus Triticum; species Triticum aestivum. Next base: position 127,824,973 of record NC_057804.1, on the reverse strand, counting down.
CTCTCAAATGCTTGTTCATCTCTTGTATCCAATCTTTGTCCCAAAACCTCAGATTGGTACCTGTGGGTTGCTAGTAGTGTTGATTACTCCTTGTAGTTGATGCTAATTGGTTTATTCGATGGAAGATCATATGTTCAGATCCTTAATACATATTAATACCCCTCTGATGTGAACATGAATATGATTTGTGAGTAGTTACGTTTGTTCCCGAGGACATGGGAGAAGTCTTGCTATAAGTAGTCATGTGAATTTGGTATTCATTCGATATTTTGATGAGATGTATGTTGTCTTTCCTCTAGTGGTGTTATGTGAACGTCGACTACATGACACTTCACCATTGTTTGGGCCTAGAGGGAGGCATTGGGAAGTAATAAGTAGATGATGGGTTGCTAGAGTGACAGAAGCTTAAACCCTAGTTTATGAGTTGCTTCGTAAGGGGCTGATTTGGATCCATATGTTTCATGCTATGGTTAGGTTTACCTGAATACTTCTTTTGTAGTTGCGGATGCTTGCGAGAGGGGTTAATCATAAGTGGGATGCTTGTCCAAGAAACGGCAATACCCAAGCACTGGTCCACCCACATACCAAATTATCAAAGTAACGAACGCGAATCATATGAGCGTGATGAAAACTAGCTTGACGATAATTCCCATGTGTCCTCGGGAGCGCTTTTCTCTATATAAGAACTTGTCCAGGCTTGTACTTTGCTACAAAAAGGATTGGGCCATCTTGCTGCACCTTATTTACTTTCATTACTTGTTACCCGTTACAAATTACCTTATCACAAAACTATCTGTTAGATAATTTCAGTGCTTGCAGAGAATACCTTACTGAAAACCGCTTGTCATTTCCTTCTGCTCCTCGTTGGGTTTGACACACTTACTTATCGAGAGGACTATGATAGATCCCCTACACTTGTGGGTCATCAATATCCATGTATGAGAATGATGACCGACAAGTATAGGGGATCTATCATAGTCCTTTCGATAAGTAAGAGTGTCGAACCCAACGAGGAGCAAAAGGAAATGACAAGCGGTTTTCAGTAAGGTATTCTCTGCAAGCACTAAAATTGCCGGTCACAGATAGTTGTGTGATAAGGTAATTCATAACGGGTGACAAGTAACAAAAGTAAACAAGGTGCAGCAAGGTGGCCCAATCCTTTTTTAGCAAAGGACAAGCCTGGACAAACTCTTATATAAATCAAAGTGCTCCCGAGGACACATGGGAATTATTGTCAAGCTAGTTTTCATCATGCTCATATGATTCACGTTCGTTACTTTGATAATTTGATATGTGGGTGGACCGGTGCTTGGGTGTTGTCCTTCCTTGGACAAGCCTCCCACTTATGATTAACCCCTCTCGCAAGCATCTTCAATTAGAAAGAAGAATTAAGGTAAACCTAACCATAGAATGAAACATATGGATCCAACTCAGCCCTTTACGAAGCAATGCATAAACTAGGGTTTAAGCTTCTGTCACTCTAGCAACCCATCATCTACTTATTACTTCCCAATGCCTTCCCCTAGGCCCAAATCATGGTGAAGTGTCATGTAGTCGACGTTCACATAACACCACTAGAGGAGAGACAACATACATCTCATCAAAATATCAAACGAATACCAAATTCACATGATTACCTATAACAAGACTTCTCCCATGTCCTCGGGAACAAACGTAACTACTCACAAAGCATATTAATGTTCACAATCAAAGGAGTATTGAATAGCATTAAGGATCAAAGGAGTATTGAATAGCATTAAGGATCTGAACATATGATCTTCCACCAAATAAACCAACTAGCATCAACTACAAGGAGTAATCAACACTACTAGCAACCCACAGGTACCAATCTGAGGTTTTGAGACAAAGATCGGATACAAGAGATGAACTAGGGTTTGAGAGGAGATGATGCTGGTGAAGATGTTGATGGATATTAACCCCCTCTCAATGAGAGGATTGATGGTGATGACGATGGCAATGATTTCCCCCTCCCAGAGGGATGTTTCTCCGGCAGAACAGCTCCGCTGGAGCCCTAGATTGGTCCTGTCCAGGTTCCGCCTTGAGACGGCAGCGCTTTGTCCTGAAAGCTTCTCTTTGATTTTTTTCCAGGGCAAAAGACACCATATAGCAGAAGATGGGAGTCGGGGGCCTGCCAAGGGGCCCACGAGGCAGGGGGGCACGCCCAGGGGGTAGGGTGCGCCCTCCACCCTCGTGGTTAACTGGTGGCCCCCCTTTGGTGCTTTATTCTCCCAATATTTTTTATATATTCCAAAACTGATCTCCATGAAGTTTTAGGACTTTTGGAGTTGTGCAGAATAGGTCTCTAATATTTGCTCATTTTCAAGTCCAGAATTCCAGCTATCGGCATTCTCGCTCTTCATGTAAACCTTAGAAAATAAGAAAGAAAAGGCATAAGTATTGTGATATAACGTGTAATAATAGCTCATAATGCAATAAATACCAATATAAAAGCATGATGCAAAATGGACGTATCAACTCCCCCAAGCCTAGTCCTCGCTTGTCCTCAAGCGGAAGCTGATATCGAAAAATATGTCCACATGTTTAGAGATAGAGGTGTAAATAAAATAAAATATGGACATGAGGACATCATGATCATCTTTAGAACAACAACATATATTGTCATATGATTTCTTATGCTAAAGTAACCATCCATTCACAAGGTAAAGTATGAATCCGAAACTTCATTGAAACCTAACAAACTATGACCTCAGTCATTGAAGCAATTGCAATTTATCATAACATCAGAAAGAGTCAATATAAGAGCTTTTCAGCAAGTCCACATAGTCAACTATCATTTAGGCTTTCACAATTGCTAACACTCATGCGATACTTATGGGTACAAAGTTTCAATCAGACACAGAGAAAGATAGGGGCTTATAGTTTCGCCTCCCCACTTTTTACCTCAAGGGTAATGTCAACAATAATACTATATGAAAACCTACATCCGAGTGGATATATATATATATATATATATATATATATATATATATATATATATATGGTGGGTCTATTA
>NC_057804.1:127792684-127821663 GCF_018294505.1 Triticum aestivum | reverse complement strand
CGCCGCCCACCACCACCTTACCCACCTTCTTCCCCGCTCGCCACCATGTCCCACACCCCAACCTCCCTCTCCACCTTCTGCCGCCACCACACCCGAAACCGCCGCCGCCCCTGGACCCCTTCCTCCTCCCACCTTCTTCCCCGCGCATGGCGCACCACCGCCCCGGCCGCTGCCGCCCCTGGACCCCTTCCTCCTCCCACCTTCTTCCCCGCGCATGGCGCACCACTGCCCCGGCCGCTGTCGCCCCGACCCAACCACATCTGGCGGAGTACGCGCCGGATCCGCCGATGGGGAGGGCTGTCGCGACCTTATATCCCCTCTAGATGGCCTTCTTGCGTCGAGCAGCTGCTGGCGATTTGGCCAGCGCCGATGGCCACCGTTGCTCTGCCCCCTTCTCCAGCTGTGTTTCATCTCCCCGGTGGTCCAGCGGCTCCATCGGTGTTCCATCTTGCAGCGCGGGCGGTTATCCCCCGGATCCGTCTCCATCGTCCTTCCCCTCTCCTGGATCCGTCTCCATCATCCTCTTGATGCCACATCCAGGGAGGAGGGGTGTGCTCCACATCTCAACCTCCGACGCGGCACTGTGGCTTCTTCCCCGACGCACGTCCGACTAGTGGCAGTGTGGCGCGTGCGCTTGTGCAGTCCACAACTCGCAAGCACCCGCTCCGGCCGCGACGAGCCCTGGCAGAGCCATCAACACCCGCTCACCGGCCATCTCCAATGCCCTGTTGCAGTGCGGCCCGATGTGGCACGTAGTCCAGCGCTCCATTCAGAAGCATTTTTCTAGTGTTTCTTAGAAGCATTTTTCTAGTGTTTTTTAGAAACTTTGATGATTTCTTCTGTGCAGTACGGCGACCACGGACGTGCGTCTCGCTGGCATTAGATGCAGCTCAGTACTCCTGTGGGTGCAGTTTGGGGGGGCGCCGGCGCCGGCGGTAGCAACGCAGTGCACTCCAGTGGTCGCCGTGGTGCAGCTCAGTGGCTCGCTCGAGCACGGGCTTCATCGCCTCGGTGATTCTGTAGTGTGTTCCCTGGTCATGCAGCTCGGTATCATGAAGTCCACAATTTGCTCTTGATTTTTCATCAGAATTTGATGGTTCACTTCTGTTTAGTAAAAAGACGAGGAGTACACTTTCTTTTGGATGTGGTTCATTGTGCTACGCGTTGGATCGAATACTCCCGTCAGTTTTCCTAACATCAACAAAAATGTGTGGCCCACTTTGTGAGATAAAAAAAAGAAAACATGCAGTTTTGTATTTAACTCTTGCAGTGCAAAAAACAAATGCAGCTCACTTCGCGTTCACAAAGATGTCCAAGATGAGTTAGATGAAAAAGGACAAAAATAAAATAATGCAGTGCACTTTCCACATTGTTTTGGTTCACTTACGACCAATGTGAAGTGGAATTTTTTTTATGGAAACGACAAAAAGTAGTAATGCCGTTCACTTTTGATAGTGTTGCGGTCCACTTGCTCTTGTCTTTGCAGTTCACTCTTATTAATAAAGAAGTCAGAAAAAGGACAAAAAGAAATCATGCACTTTTATAGTTAGAAAAATGACAAAAGAAAATCATGAAGTCCGCTTGACTGACTGACGCAGTGTGGTTTTCAGTCTGAAGCAGTGCGTTCTTCTGTTCGATGAAAGGTCCACTCGCTTGCTCAACGCGCGTAAATAATTAATAAGTATAAAAAAAGACAACAAGTACTCATGAGGTTCACTTTTGGTAGTGTTACGGTTCACTTTCAAAAGTGTTGTGGTCCACTCTCGTTCGGAAAAAAGTTGAAAAAAGACAACAAAAACTTGTGCGAGAAAGTTTATGCCCGACAAAAAAAATCATGAAGTTCACTTGACTATCTGTTGCAGTGCGGTTTTCAGTTTGAAGCAGTGCGTTCTTCTGTCCGACGACGATTTTGGTGTCACGAAAAAACAAAGTGTCCGCTTTTTGCTAATTTTAAAACTGCTCTTAAACCGTAAGGAATTAGAGAGTGTGTTCTACATGAAAAAGTTGTGTCTCGTCGATATATTTCCAACGGCATATCATTTGAATCATTTCGACAACCGGTTTGTAAAAAATTCAAGAAAAACGGCCGCTGCCGCTTGTCGTCTGCCACATGATTTTTGAAGTTAACTTAAAACTATAAGGAATATCAAAACCATTCCTACATATGAAAGTTGCACCTTGTCCATAGCTTTCCAACGACGTATTACATGCCTCGTTTCGACAAATGGTTCAAAAACTAGAGTGAAAACGGTACCTAAAATTTGAAAAAATTTGAAAAACAGAATTCCGCGATTTAGTAATTTGAAACTGCTCTTAAATCGTAAGGAATTAGAGAAAAAATTATATATGAAAAAGATGCGCCTCGATGATATCTATCCAACGGCGTATCGTTTGCTTCATTCCGACGAGCGGTTTAGAAAAAATTGAGAAAAAACGCTCGCTGCCACTCGTCATGGGCCGCACCATTTTCAAAACTGCTCTTAAACCGTGTGGAATCTCGAAAAGTGTTCAACATGTCGAAGTTGCACCTAATCCATAGCTTTTCAACGGTATATTAAACGCCTCATTCCGATAAACGGTTAAAGAATTAGAGCGAAAATAGTACAAAAAAAATAACGCGTGCAGTTTTTTTCGACGAGAAGTTCACTCGTGTGAGTGCTGCAGCACACTTGGTTCAAAGAATGACGTGCACTTACGTTCAGCGTGCAGTGTGGAAGTGGTGTGCAGAATAGTTATTCTGCTAATATTAGCTGAATAGACCGTCTGTATATATATATATATATATATATATATATATATTAAAATTATATATATATATATATTATATATCCGGATCTTTCCAACACATAGTGCTTGCCAAAGGATAAAACTGTAAAAAGGAAAGGTGAAGATCACCATGACTCTTGTATGAGGGTAGAAGGTAAAAATAAAAGATAGGCCCTTCGTAGAGGGAAGCGGAGGTTGTCATGCATTTTTATGGTTGGATGCATAAAATCTTAATGCAAAAGAACGTCACTTTATATTGCCACTTGTGATAAGGACCTTTATTATGCAGTCTATCGCTTTTATTTCTTCCATATCACAAGCCCGTATAAAGCTTATTTTCTTTACACTAATAGATCATACATATTTAGAGAGCAATTTTTATTGCTTGCACCGATGACAACTTACTTGAAGGATCTTACTCAATCCATAGGTAGGTATGGTGGACTCTCATGGCAAAACTGGGGTTTAGGGATGTTTGGAAGCACAAGTAGTATCTCTACTTGATGCAAAGAACTTGGCTAGCATGAGGGGGAAAGGCAAGCTCAATATGTTGGATGATCCATGACAATATAACTTATTCGGATATAAGAAAACATAACCCATTACGTTGTCTTCCTTGTCCAACATCAACTTTTTAGCATGTCATATTTTAAATGAGTGCTCATAATCATAAAAGATGTTCAAGATAGTATATTTATATGTGAAAACCTCTTTTTCTTTATTACTTCCTATTAATTGCAACGATGACCAAAACTATGTTTATCAACTCTCAACAACTTTTATTCATCATACTCTTTATATGTGAAGTCATTACTTTCCATAAGATCAATATGATCTTCTTATTTATTTTTATTCTTTATTTAATTCCCTCAAGATCATAGCAAGATAGCGAAGCCCTCAACTCAAAACTACTCTTTATTATATATAACTCACAAACTCGATTACATAGATAGAGATCAAAACAAAACTCAAAGCTAGATCATAGTAAAACTTTATTCTACTAGATTAAGATATAACCAAAAGGATTGAACTAAGGAAAATGATAAAGATAGAAGTGTGATGGTGATACGACACCGGGGCACCTCCCCCAAGCTTGGTAGTTGCCAAGGGGAGTGCCCATACCCATGTATTTATGATTCTTTCTTCGGAGGTGGTGATGATGGAGTTGTTGATGATGTAGGATGCTTGTCCATATTCCAAGGAATAAGCTCACCATCGTAGAAGGATGAGCGAATCTTTGGGATCCTCAAATCTGTAGCCAAACTCATCCTCTTGAATCTATATTCATACTCACAGTTTTGGTTTTGCAGGTCATAAATCTGGGCCTGGAGGTGCTCGATTTTCTCGTGAAGCTTGAAGATGGCCTCCCCGATGTCCTTGGCATCCAGCTTGTGATTGTTGGTGAACTCCACGATCATCATGTGATTGGCATTGAGTCCATGTTCCACCATCCCTTGGCACTTGAAAACTTGTTGCTCCATTGCTTCGAGTCTTGTCTCCATGCTTCTGGTCTTCTTCGGTGCCTCAACATTGCAGAAGTGCAACACCCCCTCATGCATCTCAATGGTTTGAGGGTGTTGTAGCACCTCCGCGAGGTAAGGGTTGATGACCTTCTCGAAAAACTTGTCCTTAGGGGCGCTTGGAGACGTCATGGTGATCTAGATTTGTCAGAAAACAGCTCGAAACAAAAACAAAGGATTTTGTCGTGGTACAGCGGTCAAAACCTTCGGGAGATTATATAATGAACCGACTAAAAGAAGCATCGTGCAAGAAAATAGAGTCCGGAGGGCACACGAGGTGTCCATGAGGCAGAGGGCGTGCCTAGGGGGCTAGGGCGCGCCCTCCACCCTCGTGGCTGCCTCGTGTCTCTTTCGGAGTACTTTTAATTTTCCTAATTTTTTTAAATATTTAAAAATGGAGAAAAATTGCTATTTGAACAGTTTTGGAGTCGGTTTACTTACCGTAGCACATATCTATTCCTTTTCGGAGTCTGAAACATTCTGGAAAGTGTTCCTTATGTACTCCTCCAGTGTTACGGTGTCAATTATATTGGTCTCAACATTTATGGGATTACATGAGATATAATGTTTGATTCTTTGACCGTTTACCACCTTCGGATTCGTGCCTTCGGCGTTGTTGATTTTGATGGCACTAGAACGATAGACCTCCTCGATAATGTAAGGACCTTCCCATTTAGAGAGAAGTTTTCCTGCAAAAATCTTAAATGAGAGTTTTATAGCAAAACATGATCACCTAGATTAAACTCACGCTTTTGTATCCTCTTGTCATACCATCTTTTAACCTTTTCTTTAAACAACTTGGCATTCTCATAGGCTTGGGTTCTCCATTCATCAAGCGAGCTAATGTGAAATAACCTCTTCTCACCGGCAAGTTTGAAATCATAATTGAGCTCTTTAATGGCCCAATATGCCTTACATTCTAGTTCGAGAGGTAAGTGACATGCCTTTCCATAAACCATTTTATACTGAGACATACCCATAGGATTTTTATAAGCAGTTCTATAAGCCCATAATGCATCATCAAGTTTCTTGGACAATTCTTTCTAGATCGATTAACAGTCTTTTGCAAAATCAATTTAATCTCTCCATTACTCAATTCTACTTGACCACTAGACTAAGGATGATATGGAGATGCAATTTTATGATTAACATCATACTTAGCAAGCATTTTACGAAAAGCACCATGAATGAAATGTGAACCACCATCAGTCATTAAATATCTAGGGACTCCAAACCTCGGAAAAATGACTTCTTTAAGCATCTTAATATAAGTGTTATGATCAGCACTACTAGTTGGAATAGTTTCTACCCACTTAGTAACGTAATCAACAGCAACTAAAATATGTGTATACCCATTAGAGGAAGGAAAAGGTCTCATATAATCAAAGCCCCAAACATCAAATGGTTCAATAACAAGTGAATAGTTCATAGGCATTTCCTGATGTCTACTAATATTACTAATTCTTTGGCATTCATCACAAGACAAGACAAACTTACGGGCATCTTTGAAGAGAGTAGGCCAATAAAAACCGGATTGCAATACCTTATGTGCATTTCTATCTCCAGCGTGGTGTCCTCCGTAAGCCTCAGAGTGACACTTGCGTAGGATCTACTCATGTTCATGCTTAGGTACACAACGTATAATAAAACCATCTACTCCTTCTTTATAAAGGTGTGGGTCATCCCAAAAGTAATGTCTTAAATCATAGAAAAACTTTTTCTTTTGCTGGTATGTGAAACTAGGTGGTATAAATTTAGCAACAATGTTATTAGCATAATCAGCATACCATGGAGCTGTACGAGAAGCATTTATGACAGCTAATTGTTCATCAGTAAAGCTATCATCAATAGGCAGTGGGTCATCAAGAACATTTTCTAACCTAGACAAGTTGTCTGCAACAGGGTTCTCAACTCCCTTTCTATCAATAATATGCAAATAAAATTCTTGCAACAAGAGAACACATCTAATAAGTCTAGGTTTAGCATCCTTCTTTTCCATAAGATATTTAATAGCAGCATGATCAGTGTGAACAGTTACCTTGGAATCAATAATATAAGGTATGAACTTATCACAAGCAAATACAACTGCTAAAAATTCCTTTTCACTAGTAGCATAATTTCTCTGGGCACTGTCTAGAGTTTTACTAGCATATTGGATAACATTTGTTTTCTCATCAACTCTTTGTCCTAGAACAACACCAACAACATAATCACTAGCATTGCACATAATTTCAAAGGGTAAATTCCAATCAGGTGGCTGGACAATAGGTGTGGAATTCAAGGCTTTCTTAAGTATTTCAAATGCTTCTACACAATCATCATCAAAAACAAAAGGAACATCTTTTTGCAAGAGATTAGTGGAGGACTAGAAATTTTAGATAAGTCTTTAATAAACCTCCTATAGAAACCAACATGACCAAGGAAGCTTCTTATACCTTTGGTATCTTTAGGACACGACATATTTTCAATAGCATCTACTTTAGCTTTATCAACTTCAATACCTCTTTCAGAAATTTTATGCCCCAAGGAAATACCTTCATTAACCATAAAGTGACACTTCTCCCAATTCAAGACAAGATTTTCTTCGCATCTCTGCAAAACTCGATCAAGGTTGCTTAAGCAATCATCAAAAGAAGTTCCGCAAACGGAGAAATCATCCATGAAAACCTCAACAATCTTTTCACAAAAGTCAAAGAATATAGCAGTCATACATCGTGGCAGGTGCATTGCATAAACCAAAAGGCATACGTCTATAAGCAAAGGTACCGAAAGGACAAGTAAAAGTGGTTTTTTCCTGATCCTCTTTTGACACAGGTATTTGAGAGAAACTAGAATAACCATCTAGAAAGCAAAAATGTGTATGTTTGGATAGTCTTTCTAGAATTTGGTCAATAAAAGGTAGAGGGTAATGATTTTTCCTAGTAGCTTTATTTAATTTGTGGACCATTCTATACCCTATAACAATTCTTTGTGGGATCAATTCATTTTTATCATTAGGAACAACAGTAATACCTCCCTTCTCAGGGACACAATGAACGGGACTTACCCACTGACTATCAGCAATAGGATAAATTATACCTGCCTCTAGAAGCTTTAATATTTCATTTCTTACCACTTCTTCCATCTTAGGATTTAACCGTCTTTGATGATCAACAACTGGTTTAGCATCTTTCTCCAATTTTATTTTGTGCTGACATAGAGTGGGACTAATACCCTTAAGATAATCAAGAGTATATCCAATAGCGGTGCGGTGCTTCTTCAGAGTTTTCAATAATTTCGCTTCTTCATGCTCTAAAAGGTTAGCACTAATAATAACAGGATATATCATCTTTTAATCAAGATATGAATACTTAAGAGTATCAGGTAATTGTTTAAGCTCAAACACGGGATCACCCTTGGGTGGGGGAGGATCCCCAAGGATTTCAATAGGCAAGTTGTGTTTCAAAATAGGTCTGTCGTGGTTCTAAGTCTGACAGTAGTGTAGGGGGGTAGGTGTGGAGAGGCAAGATCCTAGCTATGGAGTAGTTGTATACACAAGGGGTTTACGAGTTCAGGCCCTTCTCGGAGGAAGTAACAGCCCTACGTCTCGGAGCCCGGAGGCGGTCGACTGGTATTATGTGTGTATGAGTTACAGGGGTGCGAACCCTTTACATTGAGGAGGGGGTGGCTTATATAGAGTCCGCCAGACCCCTCCGGCCCTCAGTTATACAGGGTTTAAGGTACATTAAGATCGGGCATTATTGGTAACGCTACAAATAAAGTGCTATGATGACCATAAAAGCTACTTAATGACCGACTGTTTGCGTGTAGAGTGACTTTAGGCCTCCTGGCTGTCGAGTGGTTGGCTTCATGGTCGAGTGTCTTCGAGTCCGTCGAGTGGAACATTTCCGGGTCGATTGAAAGGTGGTTTCTTCTAGAGATGTCCTTGGGGAGGGTATCTTGGACAGGTCCATGACCCTACCCTGGGTACATAGCTTCATCATTAGCCCCCGAATGGATCGAGGTTTGAGTGGGGAAGGAGTTGAACACACTTCCGACCCATTTTGGTGCTACGCGTATGTCTTGCTCTGGATCAATGAACTTTAGGTGACGGCACCAACTTCTTTTTCAGTCGCCTTGATCCATTCTTTGTATCCGTCGAGTGAATTTTTTTTACTTGGAGAACTCCGAACGACAGAGCGGAGGAGATCTTCCATCTGACGAGTTGTTCCATAGCTCGCGGATTTAGCAGGATTTGTATTTTCGGGAAACACGCGGGGCGGAGGAGGCCGCAGTAATCGGATGGGATAAGGCAGGGATGCCTCAATCTCCGCACCACCTTTTTCGCCACGTATCGCGCGCGTGACTGTTGCGGGATTCGACAGGATCCCCGGGCCTACAAGTCAGTCACTCGGAAGTAACCCCATATAAGGCGCCGGACGAGGTTTTTTGAACAGTGTGTTCTCATTTCCTCCTCTCTTCCTCAGACTTATCCACCGCGTTCACTTCCGTCTCAGTGTCGCCGCCCCGTGCGCGTCTCGCCAGCGACGATGGTGAAAGAGAAGACGGCGGCCCTAGAGCGGGCGAAGATAGCGACAGCAAAGGCGAAGGGAAGGGGGACCAGTCGAGGCGGATCTTCATCGAGGGCCGGCCTGGCGCAGGGCTGGATCCAGGGCGACTGGATCCGCTCGACGATTCGTCAAGAAGATCTTGACGACCTGGCCGATGGAGGACTGATCCCCCATGGATCAGCACGGCTCACGGGGAAGGAGTCTGAGCCGCAGCCTCAGGAGGGTGAGTGTGTTCTCTTGGCCACCCATGTCGACCATGGGTTTTCTTTTTTTTGACCAGGAACAGTAGGAAAAGCTCCTACTGTGTTACTATATTGTAATAAATAAACAAACTGTACAATGGATATTTACATGATGGGGGGGGGTAGAGGTACAACTTGTCAACTTTGTGACAAGTAAACTAAGAAGGCTAATAAGTAGAAAAAAACAACAAGAGGGAGTGTACAAGGTTCAGTACAAGGAGTCTATGCTCCTCTTTGACTCTATGTTGAAGAAGCCCAAAGTCCCTCTTGAATCTGTCCAGCCAAGAGTTGAGGGAGGGTGTTATTGCTCTGAAATGTTTATTATTTCTCTCCTTCCAAATGCTCCAGGCTGCCATAATGAATTTCTCTAGGAAAAGTGGTGTGGGATGATTGTTTCTGTGAGCTTCAACAGATTGAATTCGGCCAACGAAGGGATCCCAAATAATCCCAAGTTTGGCCCAGCACAGCTTGCTGAAAGAGCATGTGAAGATCATGTGTTCCACTGTTTCCTCAATGTTCAAACCACATAGGAGGCAATTGTGGTCATCCCCTATGTTATAGTGCCTCCTTTTCAACATGTTCCTCGTGTTGAGCCTGTCATGGAAGAGCAACCAGGCAAAGACCTTCAGCTTCATCGTGCACTTTGATTTCCAAATCCAGCAGAATATCTGATGTACTTGGACGTCTTGGAAGAAGAACCTATAGTAGTCTGTGGATTTGTAGATGGTCTTGCCCCACGTATATCGCCAAACATCCAAGGTTGATGTGGACGGTTGTATCTGAGCCGCAATTGTTTGCAAGTTTCTAGCCTCCAGAAGGGCTTGAGGGGACAAGGGCAGGTGGAAAGTTTCTCCCAATGATGTGATCCCTAGGAAGTTTTTGACCGAGATATCTTCATCCAGGGCGTGAGAGAAAGCCCGAGGGTGGGAGTCTTGAAGTATTTTGCCCTGCCCACAAATATTTCCAAAATAAAGCCATGGTACCACAAACGATATTGACTTCAGAAATCCCACGAAACTTAGGTGTGAGCTTGAGTACGTCTTTCCACCAGAAAGAACCGACTGGATCAGAGGCATGAGGAATTTTTTGGGTGTAATAGGAGTCCCATATGAGCTGCACCCAAGGTATGTCCAACTTGTTGTAGAACTTGTGCAGGAACTTCAGAAGCAAGGCTTCATTCTGTACATGAAGATTAAGCACACCGAGTCCTCCCTTATTTTTTGGTTTACATACCATGTCCCAGGCCGCCAGAGAGTTAGACTTATCACCTTGTTCAGTATTTTTGATCCATAGGCATCGACGCCTAATTTTGTCTAGGAGTTTAATGAGCTTTGGTGGAAAGTGTAACATGCACATGGCATAGATGAGCAATGAAGTAACTGTGGAGTTGAGTAGAGTCAACTTGCCAGCATGGGACATGAGGGACAATGTTGACGACAAGCTTCTTTCCACCGTGCTGACTAGGGGCATAAAGTCTTGAATGGTAGGCCGAGACGTTCCCAGAGGCAGGCCTAGGTATGTGAACGGCATGGAACCAATGGTGCACTCAAAGATAGCAGCAAGTTGTGTAGCCATATTTGCTTCCAAGTTTATGGGAATGAGTGTGGACTTGTTGAAATTGATTTTAAGGCCGATGGACTACGCATATCTGGTAAGGATGTCCTTAATGATCAAGGCTTGCTGAGGGCATGCAGGCATAAGTAGAATTGTATCATCGACGTATTGGACGATAGGATAATCCATTTGTCCCGTGGTTGGAAAAGGAAGTTGTATTCTGCCGTCTCTATAAGCTTCATTAATGGCTGACTGAAGGAGGTCGGCTGCCAGAACAAAGATAAGTGGAGATAATGGGTCGCCCTGCCTGACCCCACGTTTGCAATGGAACTGTCTTCCCGGAACCCCGTTTAAGAGAATAGAGGATCATCCCGAGGAAAAAATAGCCTCTATCCAGGACAGCCATCTGTCATTAAAGCCCATATGTTTCATAATGTTGATCATGGGATCATGCTCGATCGTGTCGAAAGCTTTGGCGAAATCTAGCTTAAGCAGAACGATCGGTCTCTTGGAGGCTCGGCATTGGTGAATGTATTGAAATGTCCATGCAAGACAATCTTGTATAGATCCCCCACGAATGAATCCATATTGGTTACGATGGATAATTTGCAGAATGACTTTTTGGAGACGGTTAGCCAGGAGCTTGGTAATGAGCTTAAGGCAGCAATTGAGTAGGGTGATTGGCCTGTAGTCATTAACTGTGGATGGGGATCCATTCTTCGGGATAAGAGTAATCAACCCCTCATTAATGCTCAGGAGATTAAGAGTTCCTGCATGGAATTGATGACACAGCAAGTAGAAGTCATTTTTGATGATTGGCCAACAAGCTTTAAGAAAGAGACCACTAAATCCGTCCAGACCAGGTGCCCTATTGTCGGGCATCTCTTTGACCACCAAGTCGATCTCCTCATGCGTAAAAGGAAGGGTGAGGTGATCCAAGTTTGCATTGGGCCGGATTAGAGATGGAAGATCAAAATGCATGCGAGTTGGGCTAGAGGTGCCTAGTCTGTCTGAATATGCATGGAAAAGCAAGGCCTCCTTTCCATTATGATCTTCCACAAGTAACCCATCTGTAGTTTGCAGGTTAGCAATGTTGTTTTTGCGATATCTATCAGTGGCCATTGCTTGAAAAAACTTGGTATTTTCATCACCAAATTTAACCCATCGGACAGTACATCTTTCCTTCCAATACCGTTTCTGATATTCCAAGAGCCGAAGGAGATGATTCTTGATAATCTTGCGAAAATTACTCTCTGGTAGGGTGAGAGAGCGCTGATTTTCCAGCCCATCCAACTCTTCCAAAGTTTTGTTTGTGTTCTCAATAGCCACCGAGAGCCGTGAGATACCTTTGCTCCATGCTTTGAGCTCCTGTCGGAGATGTTTGAATTTATGGCATAGCACAGTGGCAGAATTATGCACCGCAATGGGTTTATCCCAAACTCGTTTAACCATGTCCATGAAGCCCGGATGCATAAGCCAATAGGATTCAAACCTGAATAGCTTGGCGCGAGGAATTTTTGTCTCAATGGTGACAACACATGGTGTGTGATCAGATGTGGGTTTACAAAGAGGTTTAACCATGGTGTTGGGGTAAATACTTGTCCAGTGCATAGACGTGAAGAACCAATCGAGTTGCTCGAGGAGTGGATCCTGTTGCATGTTGCTCCACGTGTATAGTCTACCCTTAATAGGTAATTCGACTAGGTTAAGCTTGCGAATAATATCATTGAAAGTTGACATCTCATTGACATCACCACCTGGCTTGTTATGATTTTCAGGCCCCCTGATGTAATTAAAGTCCCCTAGAAATAGGCAATCCTCATTTGCCTGAATATCCCTGTCATAAAGCCACTGAGTGAAAATGGCCCGAGCAGGCCCAGTACAAGGACCGTAGATATTATAGAGTGTCCATGCTTGGGCGGAGATGGTACTAGTGAATTGAATCCCCAGAGCAAAATCTTCCTGTAGAACAACCGAGCCAGTGAACATGGAGCTGTTCCAAACTGTAAGTAAACCACCCGAAGCCCCGTGAGAAGGAATGTAAGCAAATTTATCGAAACACTTAGGACAGCAAGTTTTAATAAATGCTAGATCGATAACAGGTTTTTTAGTCTCTTGTAAACAAACGATGGCACAACCACTAACAGAGATCGCGTTCAACAACGCTAATAACTTTTTGTCTGAGTTTAACCCGCGCACATTCCAACAGAGCATGTTCCAGCTACGCAAAAGTGGCATAAGAGACCGCGAAGTTAATCAAAAGACGAAGAGGAGCCTTCCGGGCTATTATGGCTGGTAGCCACATCTTCAGAAGCAAGCAGAGCAGCTTCAGTGAGCTCTTGAGGCGGGACAGCGCAACGAAAGATGCCGATATTCTGCATGGTGCGGAGAGGAGTTGGTGGCGGTGCCTGATCCATGGCCACGGTGCTGGAGCTAGGAGCAGCAGAAGGTATCACCCTGGGCTTCACTTTGGATAGAGTAGGGCGCGTATCAGATACTTGTGGCACTCGGAAGCCGTCAAAACGCGTTGATCTTGTGCTGCGTCTAACTTCCGTAGTGACCAAAGGAGCTTTGAGCTTAGGACGGCGAGGATGGGCTGCAGAAGGTCCCGGCTCATCAGACAGAACTTGAGCAAGGCCCAATTCAGAGGCATTCTCAAGTGGGCTATGAGAGACCATAGGAGGCCCAATTCTGGGGACAGCAGGAGAAGCACCCATAGGAGAAGTTTCTGATGGCAGCAAGCTCAGAGTAGTGTGATCAGGATGTTCAGATGGCAAATCTGCAGGATACTCATTAGCATTTGCCAATTCCATGATATGCACCGAGGTTGGTATGGCCTGCAGGATGCATGGAGAGAAGCACAGCACATGAGTGGACGATTGATCAGACACCTCAAGGATAGAGCGAGAGGGAACTGACTGAAGTTCGAGAGGAGGCAACCCATATCCAGAGCTACATGGCCCAAAAGCAGCAACCACAGACAAGATGGCCCTTGAGAGATAGGCAGTGAAAACATTCCTCGGGATCAAGTCTGAAGTTAGCACTGTAGCCAGCTCCATGCCCTCAACAGAGATACTGACATTCATGGTAGTAGCCGAAATTGCAACATCCACATTGATGACATTTGAAGTCATAGGAGGAACCACAAAAAGAGTGCTGACCTGACTGTGGGAACCAGGTGAGGAGCCCTGAGTGCTTGCCGAAGAGTCAGTTTCATACCAAACCGAATTCAAACTGTCAGAAACATTATCTTCAGGTAGTATTCCATCTTGAACCCGGAGACCCTGAGCAGCCAGCCAAGATTGGAAGTTCATCAGAGCAACAGGCATTTGAGGAGCAGGAGGTTGCGGCCATGGGTCCCACTGGGCTTCTTGTGGCCCATCTTGCTGAGGAGCCAGGTGCGGCGCCTGATCATTACCGATCCCATTTTGAAGCAACCAGTTCTGAAGCTGTTGTTGGTAGAGTTGCTCCGCCATGAGGCCCTCTCCAAACATAGGATGCAGAACACCATTAGCTGGAGGTGGTTCTTCATCAGCGGTTGGAACCTCGGGATCATGGGCATTCCAATCAGTTCCACGGAGAATGAAAACAGCAGCGGTCCAGCAAGCTCTATCTCCACCTAACTGACGAATGACAATACTCTTGGGTATGAGGCGCATGTGAATGACTCTGACCTTAATAAGCACGATAGAGCGATCAGCATTAGGGTTATTCCAGGAAACCAGCCTGCCGTAATCATCAACCGAACGCTGAAGATAGAAATCAGTCTGATAATCATCCGAAAAGCCGATGTACATAAGCGAAAGTTCAGGACCATAGGTGGTGTTACACATGTTAAGAGCAGCATTGTGACGCACAAAAGAAATCACTAGATCCTCATCATCAAGCTGGAAAGTGGTGTTTACTGCAGTGTTGCGGACGAAAGAATTGGCAAAGGCAAACATACCAACTCCCAGCGGATGATCAGAGGTCTCATTGGTGTGCAGTCCAGCCTCATGCAGCATGCCCTCAATTGTGTTGCGAAGATCTTCCCGGAGATGCAGGGGCATGAACCGGCTGGCCTCTGCAATGGCGAGGAAGTTGTTGTTCGGGGGCGGGATGGGACTGACAGCCATGTCCGCCCTAACCTTGCGGTCTGCTGGCCCTGGCTCAACGGACTAGCCAGCCGGAAGGAAGGGAAGGGGGTTGACAGGGTAGTTGGCCATGGTGGTGGGCGGGTCGGCGGTGTCGACGGCGGCGGCGGAGGTGGTGATTTGCAGGGGTGGGGGCAGTGCTAGAGCAGAGCGCTCTGCAGCATTGGGAAGCAAGGCGGGCGAGGGGGGAGAATGCGGGGCATCAAAGGTGGATGGGGGGGTTGGTCTCCATTGCCAACATTGGGCCCATCGGCGCCGCCAGCACGATCGCGCCAGGTGTCCGTAGTGCCCGCATGCAGTACATCGCATGGTGGAGGGCGGTTGGCTTCCGTGATAAATCCGTGATATGAGCCTGGGATAGCAAAGGCGGCCAGGAAGTATTTGGAGGAGCATATTTGAACGCCGACGCAAGGAAACTCTGCGGCAATTTCGGGTAAATGACATTGCATGAAAAATGGAAAGCGCCAATCTAAAGTAAAGGCTCCGAAGATTCTTCTGGGCATTGAATTCTCGTGTCTGCTAAGTCCGAAAGCAACCTGGAACGAACGTCATGCTCATGGTATTGCGGTGCTTCGAAAGAACATGATGCTTCATGACTGTTCTTATCAGTAAAATCCATTGAAGCGATGGGCATAATGTTGGGGAACGTTGCAGAAAATTAAAATTTTTCCTACGGTTTCACCAAGATCCATCTATGAGTTCATCTAAGCAACGAGTCAAGGGAGAGAGTTTGCATCTACATACCACTTGTAGATCACGAGCGGAAGCTAGCCAAGGGGATGGTGATGATGGAGTCGTACTCGAACGTGATTCGGATCACCGATGTCCAAGTGCTGAACGGACAGCACCTCCGCGTTCAACACACGTACGGGACGGGAGACGTCTCCTCCTTCTTGATCCAGCAAGGGGGAAGGAGAGGTTGAGGAAGATTGCTCCAACGGCAGCACGACGGCGTGGTGTAGTTGGTGCAGCAGTACTCCGACAGGGCTTCACCAAGCATATACGGAGGAGGAGAGGTGTTGGGGAGGGGAGGGGCTGCGCCTTGGCTTGTGTTAAGCTCCCATGCGCCTCCCCACTATATATAGGGGTGGAGGGGCTGGTTTCTTGCCCTCCAAGTCCATTGGGGCGTTGGCCAAGGTGGGAGGAAAGAAATCCCATCATTTCCTTCCCCACCAATTGTTATCCCCCCTTTTTAGGGATCTTGATCTTATCCCTTCGGGATATGATCTTATTCCTTCTAAGGGGGGATCTTGGTGCGCCTTGACCAGGGGTGTGGGGCCTTTCCCCCACTACTCACGTTCATGTGGTTCCCCCCATGCAGGTGGGCCCCACTCCGGAACCTTCTAGAACCTTCCCGGTACAATACCGAAAAATCCCGAACATTTTCCGGTGGCCAAAATAGGACTTCCCATATATAAATCTTTACCTCCGGACCATTCCGGAACTCCTCGTGACGTCCGGGATCTCATCCGAGACTCCGAACAACATTCGGTAACCACATACAAACTTCCTTTATAACCCTAGCGTCATCGAACCTTAAGTGTGCAGACCCTATGGGTTCGGGAGACATGTAGACATGACCGAGACGTTCTCCGGTCAGTAACCAACAGCGGGATCTGGATACCCATGTTGGCTCCCACATGCTTCTCGATGTTGTCATCGGATGAACCATGATGTTGAGGATTCGATCAAACCCTGTATACAATTCCCTTTGTCAATCGGTACGTTACTTGCCCGAGACTCGATCGTCGGTATCCCAATACCTTGTTCAGTCTCGTTACCGGCAAGTCACTTTACTCGTACCGTAATGCATGATCGCGTGGCCAACACTTTGGTCACCTTGAGCTCATTATGATGATGCATTACCGAGTGGGCCCAGAGATACCTCTCCGTCATACGGAGTGACAAATCCCAGTCTCGATCCGTGTCAACCCAACAGCTACTTTCGGAGATACCTGTAATGCACCTTTATAGTCACCCAGTTACGTTGTGACGTTTGATACACCCAAGGCACTCCTACGGTATCCGGGAGTTACACGATCTCATGGTCTAAGGAAGAGATACTTGACATTGGCAAAGCTCTAGCAAACGAACTAAACGACCTTTGTGCTATGCTTAGGATTGGGTCTTTTCCATCACATCATTCTCCTAATGGTGTGATCCCATTATCAACGACATCTAATGTCCATAGCCAGGAAATCATGACTATCTGTTGATCACAACGAGCTAGTCAACTAGAGGCTCACTAGGGACATATTGAGGTCTATGTATTCACACGTGTATTATGATTTCCGGATAATACAGTTATAGCATGAATAAAAGACAATTATCATGAACAATGAAATATAATAATACTTTTATTATTGCCTCTAGGGCATATTTCCAACAGTCTCCCACTTGCACTAGAGTCACCAATCTAGTTACATTGTGATGAATCGAACACCCATAGAGTTCTGGTGTTGATCATGTTTAGCTTGCGAGAGAGGTTTAGTCAACGGATCTGCGACATTTAGATCCGTATGTACTTTGCAAATTTCTATGTCTCCATCTTGAACATTTTCACGGATGGAGTTGAAACGACGCTTGATGTGCCTGGTCTTCTTGTGAAACCTAGGCTCCTTGGCAAGGGCAATAGCTCCAGTGTTGTCACAGAAGAGTTTGATTGGCCCCGACGCATTGGGTATGACTCCTAGGTCGGTGATGAACTCCTTCACCCAAATCGCTTCATGCGCTCCCTCCGAGGCTGCCATGTACTTCGCTTCACACGTAGATCCCGCCACGACGCTCTGCTTGCAGCTGCACCAGCTTACTGCTCCACCATTCAACATATACATGTATCCGGTTTGTGACTTAGAGTCATCCGGATCTGAGTCGAAGCTAGCGTCGACGTAACCCTTTACGACAAGCTCTTCGTCTCCTCCATAAACGAGAAACATGTCCTTTGTCCTTTTCAGGTACTTCAGGATATTCTTGACTGCTGTCCAGTGTTCCTTGCCGGGATTACTTTGGTATCTAGCTACCAAACTCACGGCAAGGTTTACATCAGGTCTGGTACACAGCATGGCATACATAATAGATCCTATGGCTGAAGCATAGGGGATGACACTCATCTCTTCTTTATCTTTTGCCGTGGTCGGTGACTGAGCCGAGCTCAATCTCACACCTTGTAACATAGGCAAGAACCCCTTCTTGGACTGATCCATTTTGAACCTCTTCAAAATCTTATCAAGGTATGTGATTTGTGAAAGACCTATGAGGCGTCTCGATCTATCTCTATAGATCTTGATGCCTAATATGTAAGCAGCTTCTCCAAGGTCCTTCATTGAAAAACACTTATTCAAGTAGGCCTTAATGTTGTCCAGAAATTCTATATTATTTCCCATCAAGAGTATGTCATCTACATATAATATGAGAAATGCTACAGAGCTCCCACTCACTTTCTTGTAAACGCAGGCTTCTACATAAGTTTGCATAAACCCAAACGCTTTGATCATCTCATCAAAGCGAATATTCCAACTCCGAGATGCTTGCACCAGCCCATAAATGGATCGCTGGAGCTTGCATACTTTGTTAGCGTTCTTAGGATCGACAAAACCTTCCGGCTGCATCATATACAGTTCTTCCTTAAGATGCCCGTTAAGGAATGCTGTTTTGACGTCCATCTGCCATATCTCATAATCATAGTATGCGGCAATTGCTAACATGATTCGGACGGACTTTAGCTTCGCTACGGGAGAGAATGTCTCGTCGTAGTCAATCCCTTGAACCTGTCGATAACCCTTAGCGACAAGTCGAGCTTTATAGATGGTGACATTACCATCCGCGTCTGTCTTCTTCTTAAAGATCCATTTGTTTTCTATCGCTCGCCGATCATCGAGCAAGTCTGTCAAAGTCCATACTTTGTTTTCATACATGGATTCTATCTCGGATTTCATGGCTTCAAGCCATTTGTTGGAATCTGGGCCCGCCATCGCTTCTTCATAGTTCGAAGGTTCACCGTTGTCTAACAACATGATTTCCAGGACGGGGTTGCCGTACCACTCTGGTGCGGAACGTGTCCTTGTGGACCTACGAAGTTCAGTAGCAACTTGATCCGAAGTACCTTGATCATCATCATTGGTTTCCTCTTCAGTTGGTGTGGGCATCACAGGAACATTTTCCTGAGCTGCACCACTTTCCCGTTCGAGAGGTAGTACTTCATCGAGTTCTACTTTCCTCCCACTTACTTCTTTCGAGAGAAACTCTTTTTCCAGAAAGCATCCATTCTTGGCAACAAAGATTTTGCCCTCGGATCTTAAGTAGAAGGTATACCCGACATTTTCCTTAGGGTATCCTATGAAGACGCATTTTTCTGACTTGGGTTCGAGCTTTTCAGGTTGAAGTTTCTTGACATAAGCATCGCATCCCCAAACTTTTAGAAACGACAGCTTAGGTTTCTTCCCAAACCATAATTCATACGGTGTCGTCTCAACGGATTTAGACGGTGCCCTATTTAAAGTGAATGTAGCTGTCTCTAGAGCGTATCCCCAAAATGATAGCGGTAAATCAGTAAGAGACATCATAGACCGCACCATATCCAATAGAGTGCGATTACGACGTTCGGACACACCGTTTCGCTGAGGTGTTCCAGGCGGCGTAAGTTGTGAAACGATTCCACATTTCCTTAAGTGTGTGCCAAATTCGTGACTTAAATATTCTCCTCCACGATCTGATCGTAGGCACTTTATCTTTCGGTCACGTTGATTCTCCACCTCATTCTGAAATTCCTTGAACTTTTCAAAGGTCTCAGACTTGTGTTTCATTAAGTAGACATACCCATATCTACTTAAGTCATCAGTGAGAGTGAGAACATAACGATATCCTCCGCGAGCCTCGACGCTCATTGGACCGCACACATCGGTATGTATGATTTCCAATAAGTTGGTTGCTCGCTCCATTGTTCCGGAGAACGGAGTCTTGGTCATCTTGCCCATGAGGCATGGTTCGCACGTGTCAAACAATTCATAATCAAGAGACTCTAAAAGTCCATCGGCATGGAGCTTCTTCATGCGCTTGACACCAATGTGACCAAGGCGGCAGTGCCACAAGTATGTGGGACTATCGTTATCAACTTTACATCTTTTGGCATCTACACTATGAACATGTGTAATATTACGCTCGAGATTCATTAAGAATAAACCATTGACCATCGGAGCATGACCATAAAACATATCTCTCATATAAATTGAACAACCATTATTCTCAGACTTAAATGAGTAGCCATCTCGTATTAAACAAGATCCAGATACAATGTTCATGCTCAAACTTGGCACTAAATAACAATTATTAAGGTTCAAAACTAATCCCGTAGGTAAATGTAGAGGCAGCGTGCCGACGGCGATCACATCGACTTTGGAACCATTCCCGACGCGCATCGTCACCTCGTCCTTCGCCAGTCTCCGTTTATTCCGCAGCTCCTGCTGTGAGTTACAAATATGAGCAACGGCACCGGTATCAAATACCCAAGAGTTACTACGAGTACTGGTAAGGTACACATCAATTACATGTATATCAAATATACCTTTGGTTTTGCCGGCCTTCTTATCTGCTAAGTATTTGGGGCAGTTCCGCTTCCAGTGACACTTCCCCTTGCAATAAAAGCACTCAGTCTCAGGCTTAGGTCCATTCTTTGACTTCTTCCCGGTAACTGGCTTACCAGGCGCGGCAACCTCCTTGCCGTCCTTCTTGAAGTTCTTCTTACCCTTGCCCTTCTTGAACTTAGTGGTCTTATTGACCATCAACACTTGATGTTCTTTCTTGATTTCAGCCTCTGCTGACTTCAGCATCGAGAACACTTCAGGAATGGTCTTTTCCATCCCCTGCATGTTGTAGTTCATCACAAAGCTCTTGTAGCTTGGTGGGAGCGACTGGAGGATTCTGTCAATGACCGCCTCATCTGGGAGGTTAATGTTCAGCTGGGTCATACGGTTGTGCAACCCAGACATCTTCAGGATGTGCTCACTGACATAACTGTTTTCCTCCATCTTACAACTGTAGAACTTGTCGGAGACATCATATCTCTCGACCCGGGCATGAGCTTGGAAAACTAGTTTCAGCTCTTCGAACATCTCATATGCTCCGTGATGCTCAAAACGCTTTTGGAGCCCCGGTTCTAAGCTGTAAAGCATGCCGCACTGAACGAGGGAGTAATCATCAGCGCGAGTTTGCCAAGCATTCATAATGTCTTGGTTCTCTGGGACGGGAGCGTCACCTAGCGGTCCTTCTAGGACATATTGTTTCCTGGCAGCTATGAGGATGGTCCTCAGGTTCCGGACCCAGTCCGTATAGTTGCTGCCATCATCTTTCAGCTTGGTTTTCTCTAGGAACGCGTTGAAGTTCATGTTGACATGAGCGTTGGCCATTTGATCTACAAGACATATTTGCAAAGGTTTTAGACTAAGTTCATGATAATTAAGTTGTAATCAAATTATGAACTCCTACTCAGATTAGACATCCCTTTAGTCATCTAAGTGTTACACGATCCGAGTCGACTAGGCCGTGTCCGATCATCATGTGAGACGGACTAGTCATCGTCGGTGAACATTCTCATGTTGATCGAATCTTCCATACGACTCATGTTCGACCTTTCGGTCTCCGTGTTCCGAGGCCATGTCTGCACATGCTAGGCTCGTCAAGTTAACCCTAAGTGTTTTCGCTGTGTAAAACTGTCTTACACCCGTTGTATGTGAACGTAAGAATCCATCACACCCGATCATCACGTGGTGCTTAGAAGCGACGAACTGTAGCAACGGTGCACAGTTAGGGGAGAACACTTCTTGAAATTTTTGTAAGGGATCATCTTATTTACTACTGTCGTCCTAAGTAAACAAGATGCATAAACATAATAAACATCACATGCAATTATATAGTTGTGACATGATATGGCCAATATCATATAGCTCCATTGATCTTCATCTTCGGGGCTCCATGATCATCTTGTCACCGGCTTGACACCATGATCTCCATCATCATGATCTCCATCATCGTGTCTTCATGAAGTTGTCACGCCAATGACTACTTCTACTTCTATGGCTAACGCGTTTAGCAATAAAGTAAAGTGAGTTACATGGCGTTCTTCAATGACACGCAGGTCATACAAAAAATAAAGACAACTCCTATGGCTCCTGCCGGTTGTCATACTCATCGACATGCAAGTCGTGAATCCTATTACAAAGAACATGATCTCATACATCACAATTCATCATTCATCACAACTTCTAGCCATATCACATCACATGATCAATCGCTGCAAAAACAAGTTAGACGTCCTCTAATTGTTGTTGCATCTTTTACGTGGCTGCAATTGGGTTCTAGCAAGAACGTTTTCTTACCTACGAATAACCACAACGTGATTTTGTCAACTTCTATTTACCCTTCATAAGGGCCCTTTTCATCGAATCCGCTCCAACTAAAGTGGGAGAGACAGACACCCGCCAGCCACCTTATGCAACTAGTGCATGTCAGTCGGTGGAACCGGTCTCACGTAAGCGTACGTGTAAGGTTGGTCCGGGCCGCTTCATCCCACAATACCGCCGAAGCAAGAAAAGACTA
Organism: Triticum aestivum; assembly: GCF_018294505.1. NCBI lineage: Eukaryota > Viridiplantae > Streptophyta > Magnoliopsida > Poales > Poaceae > Triticum > Triticum aestivum. Next base: position 127,799,308 of record NC_057804.1, on the reverse strand, counting down.
GTAGAGGCAAGTAAGATGACAAAATCCACGCCCACAACAAAATTGTGTTCTACTCGTGCAAATAGAACTACGCATAGACCTAGCTCATGATGCCACTGTTGGGGAACGTTGCAGAAAATTAAAATTTTTCCTACGGTTTCACCAAGATCCATCTATGAGTTCATCTAAGCAACGAGTCAAGGGAGAGAGTTTGCATCTACATACCACTTGTAGATCACGAGCGGAAGCTAGCCAAGGGGATGGTGATGATGGAGTCGTACTCGAACGTGATTCGGATCACCGATGTCCAAGTGCTGAACGGACAGCACCTCCGCGTTCAACACACGTACGGGACGGGAGACGTCTCCTCCTTCTTGATCCAGCAAGGGGGAAGGAGAGGTTGAGGAAGATTGCTCCAACGGCAGCACGACGGCGTGGTGTAGTTGGTGCAGCAGTACTCCGACAGGGCTTCGCCAAGCATATACGGAGGAGGAGAGGTGTTGGGGAGGGGAGGGGCTGCGCCTTGGCTTGTGTTAAGCTCACATGCGCCTCCCCACTATATATAGGGGTGGAGGGGCTGGTTTCTTGCCCTCCAAGTCCATTGGGGCATTGGCCAAGGTGGGAGGAAAGAAATCCCATCATTTCCTTCCCCACCGATTGTTATCCCCCCTTTTTAGGGATCTTGATCTTATCCCTTCGGGATATGATCTTATTCCTTCTAAGGGGGGATCTTGGTGCGCCTTGACCAGGGGTGTGGGGCCTTTCCCCCACTACTCACGTTCATGTGGGTCCCCCCATGCAGGTGGGCCCCACTCCGGAACCTTCTAGAACCTTCCCGGTACAATACCGAAAAATCCCGAACATTTTCCGGTGGCCAAAATAGGACTTCCCATATATAAATCTTTACCTCCGGACCATTCCGGAACTCCTCGTGACGTCCGGGATCTCATCCGGGACTCCAAACAACATTCGGTAACCACATACAAACTTCCTTTATAACCCTAGCGTCATCGAACCTTAAGTGTGCAGACCCTACGGGTTCGGGAGACATGTAGACATGACCAAGACGTTCTCCGGTCAATAACCAACAGCGGGATCTGGATACCCATGTTGGCTCCCACATGCTTCTCGATGTTGTCATCGGATGAACCACGATGTCGAGGATTCGATCAAACCCTGTATACAATTCCCTTTGTCAATCGGTACGTTACTTGCCCAAGACTCGATCGTCGGTATCCCAATACCTTGTTCAGTCTCGTTACCGGCAAGTCACTTTACTCGTACCGTAATGCATGATCGCGTGGCCAACACTTTGGTCACCTTGAGCTCATTATGATGATGCATTACCGAGTGGGCCCAGAGATACCTCTCTGTCATACGGAGTGACAAATCCCAGTCTCGATCCGTGTCAACCCAACAGCTACTTTCGGAGATACCTGTAATGCACCTTTATAGTCACCCAGTTACGTTGTGACGTTTGATACACCCAAGGCACTGCTACGGTATCCGGGAGTTACACGATCTCATGGTCTAAGGAAGAGATACTTGACATTGGCAAAGCTCTAGCAAACGAACTAAACGACCTTTGTGCTATGCTTAGGATTGGGTCTTGTCCATCACATCATTCTCCTAATGATGTGATCCCGTTATCAACGACATCCAATGTCCATAGCCAGGAAATCATGACTATCTGTTGATCACAACGAGCTAGTCAACTAGAGGCTCACTAGGGACATATTGAGGTCTATGTATTCACACGTGTATTACGATTTCCGGATAATACAGTTATAGCATGAATAAAAGACAATTATCATGAACAATGAAATATAATAATACTTTTATTATTGCCTCTAGGGCATATTTCCAACACATAAGTCCAAATTTGCACAACTCATTGGAGGTTGAAGGATCATGTCCTGAGGGTTGAGTGAAAACCATAGGATCAATTCGCACAGCCACAGGACTACGATGAGCAATAGATTCTAGTCTCTCATCCGCATGCCAATAAGAGTCCAAGTGCTTGAAACCATTGAAACGGCCATTGAACAGGTGGAAATGACAGATGAAATCAGGCCAGATACGGTCCTTGAGGCCATGAATAAATGCCCAACCTTGTTCCCGGCCATAGAAAAACGAAAGGACCTCTCAAAAATCTTAGAGACCTTAAACCCAAGATGATGACCACCAATGCAGCACTGTAAGGCCACCCCCACAGATTCCTCATTGAGGGGGAATGAAGCTGAAGAAAAGGATACAACCAAGAAAAATTCCTTGGTCTTGCGCGAAGGAGAGAAGTGCACCGTCTCTCCAAACCGACGACGTACCTGATCGGCCACTGCCAGGCCAGGGTTGAAATCCCAATGCAGGAGCCCTTCCATGGCGTCGATCCTTGGCTAGATCCATGAGGAGAGGTGGAGCAGGTGGGAGGGGGGGAGGTGAGGGAGCCATCCTATTCTTGCTGCCTCACCCTTTCTTTCGGGGATTTCTGAATTTCTTTGGGGCGCAACTCCACCACTTCACACCCAACACCATCGTGTACCTCGCTGATTTCGTGTCTTTGTGCGAGAATTTCTTGGGTTGTCGGCCTCATTGGGGTCTTTTCAAGCACATCTTCACCTGTCGCTCCCAGACGGTGAAAAAGGCCAATCCGAGTGACGAGAGAACACAAGTGATTCAGATGTGTGGGGGTCTTGGGGTTCAAATGAGGGGGAAAAGTTCTTTTCCGGCCATGATCCTACCCGACTCGGTCCATGGATGGCAGTCGACCTGGTTCTACTGCAAAGACCAGCCGACGCCAGGGCAGTCGACCGGACTCCGTCCTTTTTCCATGGACCGAGTGAGGAAGCCTTCCTCTTTGAAGGTGATCCCGGAAGAGAAGGCACGGGTTAAGTTGCTGGTCGAACGTGTCGTCCAGCTTATCCGTGACGGGGTGACCGGCATGGACCTCTTGGAGGTCTTCCTCCCACGACGCATCCACCGCTTCAAGCTCAAGACCATCCGATGTGGTTGTATTCTGGCACTGAGGACACCACTTGGATCCACCCGGAGAAGATTGACGATGCCACGCTGGAGAGGTGGCTGGCGAGTATAACAGGGAACAAATACAACCCCCGAGGAGCCAGCAGGATTCCTCCACTCGACCAATCATACGAAGCAGACAAGGTCCAATTCTGCATCTCTGACTGTGATCCTGCTTTCTTCATTCCGTTTGCTAAAAATCAATCAACTGACTTTTGTCTTGTTTGTTGTCTTCTAGGCCACTACTGAGATGTACTCGATGCCCAACGGGGCGCAAGAATAGGCTGAGGAGGGAGAGGCGAGCGGAGGTGAAAGTAAGGAGGAGTGGCAATCCGATGGCAAGGGGGAGGAGGATGACGACGACTAAAGTGAAGAAGAGGAGGAGGAAGTCGATCCTCCTCACACGGAGAGGCAATCCAAGCTCACCCACGACCCGGCAAACGAGTGTGGTAAAGCGACTGCGCCTGTCGGGCAGTCGTCAAAGCGCCCTCGGACGACTTCTCCTGCGCCGACTGAAAAGGCGCCGAAGCATCCAAGAGCGACGCCGTCAAAGCCGCCGAAGGCCTTGCCCAAGATGAGAATGACCATTCCCACCATTTCCGGGTAACAACTGAACTTGTGTTTTCTCGTTTATCATGAACAGACTCTTGGTCGACTCATCAACTAACCGACTGGTTTCTGAAATCTGCAGTGCTGCTACCTCTGAGACCTCCGCCAAGAACGAAGACCAGGAAATGGAAGACGCTGCCACCTCCAACCTTGGTATGATCTTTGTAGTTTCACTTTTGGTCGATTGGATTTTTTATTTTAACTTTGGACTTTTCTTGAAGTTCCTCCTCATGTCATTGATCTCCCTGATGATGACGATGAGGCGCCGCTGAGGCCGAGGAGGAATAGAAAGGTGTCGGCTAGCAAGACCACTCAGACTGCATCAGTGCCTGAAGCACCAGTTCAGGATGGTGGTAATGTTACTCGGAATTCCGTGTCCTTTGTTGTGCCGCTGACGAGTGCTCGACCTTCGTCGTTGACTGCTGACCCTTCCTCCCTTTTTGCCACACACCACGTCCTAGAGGACCAAGCGGGTGCTGCTAAGGAGGCTATACGCCAGGCGGGGATCATGATGGAGCAGGTGAAGGCGATCCGGGAAGCCAGCCAAGCGGCCTATGATGCTAGCTCAGCCCTTCAGAGCAACGTCCAGGTTAGTTGGTCACTGCCTGTTCTGTTAGGATATGCTATCTGAAGACTTTTCTTTCTGAAGATCTTTGTATCTGTACACCCACTGGGTGTGTCGATTGAGTTTTTGGATTGGTGGGGGCACGCTGAGTGCACCCACTGGGTGTAGTCCCCGAGACTATGGTGGACTGCTGGCAGTCGACTGTAGTCTAACTTCTTCACTCGGTCTGGTTGGACCATGTTGAATGGAATCTTGGAACCAGTGGGGGCACGCTGAGTGCACCCACTGGGTGTAGTCCCCGAGACCATGGTCGACTGCTGGCAGTTGACTAAGGTCTGAAGAGCCTGTGTTTTTTTAGATCGTGATGAGACCATGGCTGACTGCTGGCAGTGAGCTATGGTTTAGGATCATAACCTTTTTGTCTCTTTCGGCCGACTGATCAGACCAAGTCGGTAGAACCAGTGGGGGCACGCTGAGTGCACCCACTGGGTGTAGTCCCCGAGACTACTGTTGAATATTTTGATTCGGCTGTAGTCTTAGAAATGCTATGATTTTCCTCTTAGTCACTCGGAAGCGACCTATCTTTGATGTCCGTTGATTGACCCTTCGTAGAAATCCTGCGAGCTTGTGGCTCGCTATACTCAATTGGAAAACAAACATATCCAGCTCGACCTTGACTTGAAGCTTGTTCAGGAGAACTTTAAGAAGGCAAAGGATGAAGCGAAAGGTATGGTTGGTGAGAATCTTGACGACTGTCTTTATCTTTCTACCCATTCCTGATTCTGATCTCATTGTCACTTTGCAGATAAAATGAAGGAGGCTCTGAAGAAGAAGGACCATGACCTCGCCGAGGCGCAGAAGGCGGCTTTGGACAAAACGAAGCTGGTGGAAGAAAAACTGGCTTCAGTCGATAAACTTGAAGAGGAGAACGCCAATCTGAAAGCTGCTCTCGACGCGGCCAACAAGGAAGTCAGCCGTCTGAAGAATGATAAGATAGCTCTGAATGACAAGGCTGGTGAACTGGTGGGGAAGAAGAACGATCTGGAGGCTTATCTGGGAGGGCTCGCCAAGAAGTTATTCATCATGCTTGAGGGTAATCTCTCCTACCCGACTAACTTGTAATCATCGACTTATCGTAGAACTGCTGGTTTATCTTTGAGTTGTGTTTATAGAATTCTGTCAAAACTTCGAGGAGGAGACCAGTCGAGTGGAGACAGGCTTGGACCCCATTAACTCTCTTGTGAAAGAAGAAGCTGCTATGAACGTGCTCCAACTGGAGTCTCATGTTGCTGGTGTGGTTGACTACCTTGCTCGACTGAAGGTTGCGGTGTCGCGAATCGACACGACACTCTGGCTGGGAGAGATGCTTCAAAATGACCTCGAGTCTCTAATGACTCGACTGAATGAAGTTCCAGGTCGAGTGCAAGAATGGAAGAAGTCTTCTGCCAGGTGCGGTGCTGATGTTGCTCTGTCCCTGGTCCGTGTTCACTGCAAGGATGCGCGAGAGGGCAAGCTGGCATCCCTCAAAGTGGCCAATACCAAGAAGCATGACTTCCAATCTTTCATGGAGACCTTCATTGCTGCTGCCACTCGGATTGCTGATGGAATCGACCTGGACCAGTTTGTCGCACCTTCCAGTCCTCCACCCGAGGAGTAAGAAAAACTTCTATGCTTCACCTTAAATTTGCCTCGGAATGCCGAGTGGTTTTGTAACCGATAAACTTTTACAGGCTTGATGCCTGAGCACTTCTGAATCCATAGGATGTTATCTGAACTTGGCTTATCGTTGAATATGCTTGCACTTGCTTTCGAGCGAACTTTGTTCTTCACTCGGAATATACTTTAGTACTTGTGATGCAGCTCTGAGGTGGAAAATCCAGTCGACCTGCACCTCATCGCTCTTGCAGGTAGGGATGGAGCACAGATTGCAGCGACCTGTGTCCTTGCGGATCGGGATGGAGCGCACGTTGTATTTGTGGCGTAGCTCCGAAGGAGAAGGCAGCAGTCGACATGCACCTCGTCGTCCTTGCAGAGAGCATGTTGTGTTTGTGGTGTAGCTCCGAAGGAGAAGGCAGCAGTCGACCTGCACCTCGTTGTCCTTGCGAATCGGAATGGATTTCATACTTAGGCGAGTATTGGACGGCAGCTAATCCCCCGAGTGGGAGGGTTGCTCTCCACTCGGTAGGATTTTTGAATACTTAGGCGAGTACTGGACTACAGCTAAGCCCCCGAGTGGGAGGTTTGCTCTCCACTCGGTAAGATTTTCAAATACTTAGGCGAGTACTGGACTGCAGCTAAGCCCCCGAGTGGGAGGTTTGCTCTCCACTCGGTAGGATTTTCAAATACTTAGGCGAGTACCGGACTGCAGCTAAGCCCCCGAGTGGGAGGTTTGCTCTCCACTCGGTAGGATTTTCAAATTCTTAGGCGAGTACTGGACTGCAGCTAAGCCCCCG
>NC_057804.1:127774941-127792317 GCF_018294505.1 Triticum aestivum | reverse complement strand
TCAAATACTTAGGCGAGTACTGGACTGCAGCTAAGCCCCTGAGTGGGAGGTTTGCTCTCCACTCGGTAGGATTTTCAAATACTTAGGCGAGTACTGGACTGCAGCTAAGCCCCCGAGTGGGAGGTTTGCTCTCCACTCGGTAGGATTTTCAAATTCTTAGGCGAGTACTGGACAACAGCTAAGCCCCCGAGTGGGAGGTTTGCTCTCCACTCGGTAGGATTTTCAAATACTTAGGCGAGTACTGGACTGCATCTAAGCCCCCGAGTGGGAGGTTTGCTCGTCACTCGCCAGGGATTTTTAAATACTTAGGCGAAACGGATTCGCAACTAAACCCCCGAGTGAGAGGCTTGCTCGTCACTCGGCAGGGATTTTTTTTACAAACTTAGGCGAAACGGATTCACAGCTAAGCCACCCACTGGGGGATTTCTCACATAAACAAAAGCAACAACAATCACTGGGAAAATTATAACACTCTTGTCTTTGATAAACAAACTACAGAGGTACTTTTTATTACATCTCATCCGAGTGAGTACTTAAGTATAAAAGGGGCGGAGCAGCTCCGCATTCCAAGCTCGTGGCTCATCAATCTAGCGATTGACATTGTAAAGATGGTACGCTCCATTATGGAGAACTTTGGTGACGATGAAGGGGCCTTCCCAAGTAGGAGCGAGCTTGTGCGGTTTCTGTTGATCCACTCGCAGGACCAAGTCTCCTTCTTGGAAGGCTCGACTCTTCACGTTTCTGGCATGAAATCGACGCAAGTCTTGCTGATAGATAGTCGATCGGATCATGGCCATCTCTCTTTCTTCTTCTAGAAGGTCGACTGCATCCTGCCGGGCTTGTTCTGCTTCATCTTCAGAGTAGAGCTCGACTCGGGGTGCATTGTGAAGCAGGTCACTCGGCAGAACTGCTTCAGCTCCATAGACCAGAAAGAATGGAGTTCGCCCAGTCGACCGATTAGGAGTGGTCCTCAATCCCCAAAGAACTGAAGGAAGTTCGTCGACCCACGCGCCTGCTGTGTGCTTGAGATCACGCATCAACCGGGGTTTTAGTCCTTTGAGAATTAGGCTGTTTGCTCTTTCTGCTTGTCCATTCGACTGGGGGTGGGCGATGGAAGCGTAGTCGACTCATGTGCCTTGAGAAGCACAAAAGGCTCTGAATTGGTCGGAATTGAAGTTTGTCCCATTATCACTGATGATGTTGTGCGGAACTCCATATCTGAATATCAACTCTCTGATGAAGCTGATAGCAGTGCTGGCATCAAGATTCTTGATAGGCTTAGCTTCAATCCAGTTAGTGAACTTGTCGACTGCCATCAGTACATGGGTGAAGCCGCTCCTGCCAGTTCTCAGTGGTCCAACCATATCTAATCCCCAAACAGCAAAGGGCCAGACGAGTGGAATGGTATTCAAGGCTGAGGCGGGTTTGTGCGACATATTGGAATAGAACTGACATCCTTCGCACTTGTCAACTATCTCCTTCGCCATTTCATTCGCCCTTGGCCAGTAAAACCCTGCTCGGTATGCTTTAGCCACAATGGTCCGGGAGGACACATGATGACCACAGGTCCCCGAGTGGATATCGTCAAGAATTATCTGACCTTCTTCTGGTGTTATACATTTCTGACCGACTCCAGTCGCGCTTTCCCTGTACAACTGTCCCTTTATCACAGTAAAGGCTTTGGATCGACGGACGATCTGTCGAGCCTCTTCTTCATTCTCTGGGGGCTCTTTCCTTAAGATATACGTGATGTACGGCACCGTCCAGTCGGGAGTGATGACCAAAACTTCCATGATCAGGTCGACCATAGCTGGAACTTCAACTTTAGTCGGATCCGTGGCACTTTTTGGCTGCGGGGCTTCTTCGGTGAAAGGATCCTCTTGAACTGATGGTGTGTGGATGTGTTCCAAAAACACATTACTGGGAACGGCTTCTCTCTTGGAACCTATTTTTGCCAAATCATCAGCCGCTTGATTTTTTAGTCGGGGTATATGATGAAGCTCTAACCCCTCGAATTTCTTCTCTAGCTTTCTCACTGCATTGCAGTAACCAGTCATGGCCGGACTTCTTACGTCCCACTCCTTCATCACTTGGTTAACCACTAAATCTGAGTCGCCATAGACCATGAGGCAATGGACGCCGAGTGAAATGGCCATACGCAACCCATACAAAAGTGCTTCGTATTCCACTTCATTATTGGAAGAATCAAAGTGAATCTGGAGCACATACCTGAGCTTATCTCCTCGGGGGGACACCAACACTACCCCAGCACCGGAGCCATTCAGCATCTTAGAACCATCAAAGAACATGGTCCAGTGCTCCGAGTGAACTTGAGTCGGCAGTTGCTGCTCAGTCCACTCGGCGATGAAATCCGCTATTGCTTGGGACTTGATGGCTTTCTTTGCCTCAAACTTGATATCTAGGGGAAGGAGTTCAATCGCCCATTTTGCCACTCGACCGGTTGCATCTCTGTTGTGCAGAATCTCTAACAATGGAGTGTCGCTGATGACTGTAATGGAATGGTCAGAGAAGTAATGAGCAACCTTCTTCATGGTCATATAAATCCCATATACAAGCTTCTGATAATGAGGGTATCTTTGCTTTGATGGGGTCAAAACTTCAGAAACATAATATACTGTGGGCTGAACTTTAAAGGCTTTTCCTTCTTCTTCCTGCTTGACCGTAAGTACAGCACTGACGACTTGTCCCATGGCTGCAATGTAAAGCAGCAAAGGCTCTTCGCTGATTGGGGCAGCAAGCACCGGCTGGGTGGAGAGCAGGGCTTTTAGCTCTGCAAACACTGCATCAGCTTCAGGAGTCCACTCGAACTTGTCTAACTTCTTCATCAGTCAGTAAAGAGGCAATGCCTTCTCACCGAGACGAGAGATGAATCGACTTAAAGCGGCCAAGCAACCAGTAAGCTTCTAGACATCGTGCACACGCACAGGACGTTTCATTCGGAGTATAGTACCAACTTTTTCTGGATTGGCGTCGATTCCTCATTCGGAAACGAGAAAATCGAGTAACTTTCCGCCAGGAACTCTGAATGTGCACTTTGATGGATTAACTTTGATATCGTACCTCCTGAGGTTGGCAAATGTCTCTGCAAGGTCAGTCAGCAGGTCAGAACCTTTCCGTGACTTGACCACAATATCATCCATGTATGCTTCCACATTCCGACTGATTTGAGTGAGCAAACACTTCTGAATCATCCTCATGAATGTGGCTCTGGCATTCTTGAGGCCGAATGGCATGGTGACATAACAGAAGCACCCGAATGGAGTGACGAAAGCTGTTTTGATCTCGTCGGGTCCATACAGACGGATCTGATGGTAACCGGAATAGGCGTCTAAAAAAGACAGGCGCTCACATCCCGCAGTCGAGTCGACTATTTGGTCGATGCGGGGGAGAGGAAAATGATCTTTCGGGCAGGCCCGATTGATATGTTTGAAGTCGATGCACATGCGAAGTGACTTGTCCTTTTTGGGGACCATGACAACATTGGCGAGCCACTCGGAGTGGTAAATCTCTCGGATGAACTCCGCTGCTAAGAGCCGAGCCACCTCCTCGCCAATGGCCTTCCTTTTCTGGATGGCAGACCATCGCAGGTGTTCTTTGACAGGTTTCACTTTTGAGTCGACTCGTAGACGATGCTCAGCCAGCCCCCTGGGAACACCCGACATGTCAGAAGGCTTCCATGCAAAGATGTCCCAGTTCTCACGAAGGAACTGGATGAGCACTTCTTCCTATTTGGAGTCGAGTGTTGTAGAGATATGAGTCGGAGCAGCATTGGGGTCAGTCGGGTGAATGTGAATCGGTTTTGTCTCACCGGACGACTGAAATGCTGATTCCGTAGCGGGCTTCTTGGCTTGCAACAAATCACTCGGGTCTGCAGTTTTCTGGTATTCCTGCAGCTCCACCACTGCCATCTGAGCATCGGCGATCTTTGAGCCTTTCTGAAATCACTCTTCCGCCTTCTTCCGATAGCCAGTGATAGTGATCACACCTTTGGGACCAGGCATCTTCAATTTGGTGGTCGAGCCATGAAACGTGCATAAGTTGGCCTGCCCAAAATAGCGTGATAAGCACTCTGGAAATCCACGACTTCAAACGTCAACTTTTCTTTGCGGTAATGCTTGGAATCGCCGAAAACCACATCAAGAGCAATTTGGCCGAGTGACTCAGCCTTCTTTCCAGGAATGACTCCATGGAAACTCATGTTGCTGGTACTGAGTCTGGACATAGGAATGCCCATCCCTTTCAGCGTCTCTGCATATAATATATTTAGGCCACTACCACCATCCATCAAAACCTTAGTCAGTCGAGTGCCTTTGATGACTGGGTCGACCACCAAAGCTTGCCTCCCAGGGGTGGCTATGTGTGTCGGATGATCGGACTGGTCGAATGTGATGGCAGTCTAAGACCATTTCAGATAACTGGGTGTCGTTGGAGCAACCATATTTACTTCTCGGTTGATAACTTTTAGTCGACTTTTGCTTTCAACATCAGCAAAAATCATCAGGGTGGAATTGACATGGGGATATCCATCATCACTATCATCTTTGTCCTCAACTTTGTCCGACTCCTTTTCCTTATCTTTGGGCTGTTTCCCCTGGAATTGCTGGATCAAGAGCTGACACTGTCGAGTGGTATGTTTTGGGTAAATGAATTTACCCTCCTCATATTTCTTCGTGTGGATGTGGCACGGCAAATCCATCACGTCATTTCCTTCCTTGTCCTTCACCTTCTTAGGGTTCCAAGACCCTTTGGGCTTCCCTTTAAACTTTCGTTGAGTCACGGCCAAGGCTTCTCCAGGAGTAGCTGGCTCGGCTTTCCGCTTCTGCTTCCGACTGGAGTTCCCTCCTCCGGTTTCATGGGCGACTGACTTGTGCTTGCCACTCTGGAGCCAATCCTCTTCCTCACCATTGGCATACTTGGTGGCAATCTCCATCATTCGACTCAGAGACATGTCTCCGGTTCGACCGAATTTTAGGTTTAGCTCTCTGTACTTAATGCCTTCCTTAAAGGCACAGACTGCCTGGTGATCAGATACATTCTCTATCGTGTGATGCAATGTGATCCATCTCTGGATGTAATCTCTTAAAGTTTCATTCGACTTCTGCACACAAGATCGTAGCTCTGTCAACCCTGCTGGTCGCTTGCAGGTTCCTTCAAATGTTCTGACAAACACTCGGGCAAGATCTTCCCAAGTGTAAATGCTACTGGGTGCTAACTGATTCAACCATGCTCTGGCCGAGCCCTCCAACATAAGAGGCAGGTGTTTCATGGCCACCTCATCATTGTCGCTGCCAATCTGAACAGACACTCGGTAGTCTTCAAGCCAAGTATCAGGCTTGGACTCACCAGTGAACTTACTGACTCCAGTCGCCAACCTGAAGTTGGGAGGAATCACCGCGGCCCTAATGGCTCTGCTGAAACACTCTGGTCCTGAGACGTGTACTCTGCTGCTGATGGGTATATCTCTGTCATGACCTTCTCGGTCAGCTCTGTTCCTGTCGGCCAAACCTTGAACGATAATGGATCTCGCATCAAAGCCTGGTTCCCTGGGGTCGACTGGAATCCTTCACCCAACACTGTGATGGCGTCTATCATCCTGCTATCGAGGCGCGTACGATCCACCCCTTGGGGGAGGGGTGGGCACTCGACATCGATCATCATGATCGAATCGGTGATCATACTTCTCATGGTCCTTGTACTGATCATGCCGGTCTCCACGTTCCTCATGCTTCGGGGGCGATCTTGGGCTGTGGGCTGACTGGACTATATTTGCAGCGACGGATCTGCTGTGAATCCTATTCCGCGACTGCGATACACCTGAATTTTGATCTCCTCCTGCTCGGAGTAAATCTCTGATCTGTAACAAGCCTCTGCCAGCCTCTGACTGGGAAGGCTGAATCGACTCTGCTATACAGGCTGCAACCGCTAAATTCTGGATCGGAGTTTGATATACCTGAGTCGGCTGTGGAAAGAGTTGACGTCAACTGGATTCTGGCACCCGTTGCCGCGCACGCTCGTCGAGTGCTCGCTAAAGGTTCTCCAGTCGAGTGCGCTCAGCCAAGTTAGCCAAGCACGCGTCCTCTAAGGCACGAGCCTCGGGGGTTTCTCCAATGATAGGAGTGTGCAGCGCATCCATGTTCCGGCGGCTAAGATCTTCCCTCTGCAGCGAAGTGAGAGGCTCGGGGAGATATTCTTCATGGGCATGCGACGGATCGCCTCCGCCGTTGCCTCCGTTAGTGTGGGGGAAACCGGGGGGACTGTGTGGTCCATCGACAATCAGAACCTCCGCCGCGGGATCACTGCTGTCGCACTCGGATGCAGTCTCTGCGGAGCCAGTCGAACAGGCCATAGAGAGATTCGTCAGGCTCGATTGCCGCGACTTGGGGGGTGGCCGACTGGCGAGCCACCGCGTGCCTCACCCACCGCTGAAGCCTCGACCGACCGGAGCGCTTGCGCCGGCGGGAAACAGGGAGGGAGGACGACACAGGGGCCGACCGATACAGGGTCGACGGTTGCCGCAGGAGGACGTCACGGACGCACGTGCTAAAGTGCATCGCTCCGCGGACTGGGAGTGCGTTGATGTCGAGCGGAGCCTCCTGAAGCCAAGCGGAGTCGTCAGCGATGAACGTGAGCGCGCCGAGACGGATCTCGCGGCCCTCAACCAAAAATCCGCCTGAAACCATGATGAAGGAGATCGGAAAAATCGCAACTTCTCCAATAAGTCGCTAAGACACCTACCCCACGGTGGGCGCCACCTGTCGTGGTTCTAAGTCTGACAGTAGTGTAGCGGGGTAGGTATGGAGAGGCAAGATTCTAGCTATGGAGTAGTTGTATACACAAGGGGTTTACGAGTTCAGGCCCTTCTCGGAGGAAGTAACAGCCCTACGTCTCGGAGCCCGGAGGCGGTCGACTGGTATTATGTGTGTATGAGTTACAGGAGTGCGAACCCTTTACACTGAGGAGGGGGTGGCTTATATAGAGTCCGCCAGACCCCTCCGGCCCTCAGTTATATAGGGTTTAAGGTACATTAAGATCGGGCGTTACTGGTAACGCTACAAATAAAGTGCTATGATGACCATAAAAGCTACTTAATGACCGACCGTTTGCGTGTAGAGTGACTTTAGGTCTCCTGGCTGTCGAGTGGTTGGCTTCATGATCGAGTGTCTTCGAGTCCGTCGAGTGGAACATTTCCGGGTCGATTGAAAGGTGGTTTCTTCTAGAGATGTCCTTGGGAGGGTATCTTGGACAGGTCCATGACCCTACCCTCGGTACATAGCTTCACCAAGGTCCTTGCTTAAAGAATACTTCATCTATTTTCCTTCTTTCATTCATAAACATATCATTTTCATGGTCTAGCAAATATTTTTTAATGGATCATTAGGAGGCACGGCAATAGAAGCAAGACCAATAATTTCATCCTTATTAGGCAATTCTTTATCATGGGGTTGTCTACGAAATTTAGCAAAATTAAAGTCATGAGACATATCCCCTAAACCAACAGTAACAATATCCTTTTCGCAGTCTATCTTAGCATTAACAGTATTCAAGAAGGGTCTACCAAATATAATGGGACAAAAGTCATCTTGTGGGGGAGCAAGAACGAGAAAATCGGTAGGGTATTTTATTTTCCCACACAAGACTTCAACGTCTCTAACAATCCCAACTCATGAAATAGTATCTCTATTGGCAAGCTTAATAGTAACATCAATATCTTCTATCTCAGTAGGTGCAACATCATTCATAATTTCTTTATATAAGGTAAAAGGTATTGCACTCACACTAGCACCCATATCACATAAGCCATGATAACAATGATATCCTATTTTAACAGAAACAACAGGCATGCCAACAACAGGTTTATGTTTATCTTTAGTATCAGATTTAGCAATTCTAGCAGCTTCATCATAGAAATAAATAACATGCCCATCAATATTATCGACCAAGAGATATTTAACCATAGCAATACTAGGTTCAACTTTAATTTGCTCAGGGGGTGTAGGTGTTCTAGTATTACTCTTATGAACCACAGTTGAAGCTTTAGCATGATCCTTTATCCTAACAGGAAAAGGTGATTTCTCAATATAAGCAGTAGGAACAATAGGATCAACATTATAAGTAATAGTTTCTTCTTCAACTTTAATTGGTTTGACTGCTTTCACTTCAATGGGAGGATTATATTTAAACCACTTCTCCTTAGGGAGATCAACATGAGTAGAAAATGATTCACAAAAAGAAGCTACTATCTTAGAGTCAAGTCCATATTTAGTGTTAAATTCACAAAAAGCATCGGTGTCCATAAAAGATTTAACACAATCAAACTTAAGGTTTATACCTGACTCCTTACCTTTGTCGAGTTCCCAATCTTTAGAGTTGCGTTTAATTCTTCCAATAAATCCCATTTGAATTCAATAGTCTTCATCATAAAAGCACCAATACAAGAAGTATCGAGCATGGAGCGATCATTATGAGAAAGCCGAGCATACAATTTTTGAATAATAATTTCTCTTGAGAGCTCATGATTGGGGCATGAATATAACATTGACTTAAGCCTCCCCCAAGATTGAGCAATACTTTCTCCTTCACGAGGCCAAAAATTATATATATAATTCCGATCATGATGAACCAGATGCATAGGATAAAACTTCTGATGAAATTCCAATTTCAATCGATTATAGTTCCATGATCCAATATCATCACATAGCCTATACCATGTCAATGCCTTTCCCTTCAAAGATAAAGGGAAGACCTTCTTCTTGAAAACATCCTCGGGCATACCTGCAAGCTTAAATAATCCACAAACTTCATCCACATAGATTAGGTGCATATCAGGATGTAATGTTCCATCTCCTGTATAGGGATTAGATAACAATTTCTCTATCATACCCGAACAAATTTCAAAGTAAATATTTTCAGTAGGTTCAGGAGCAACTTTTTGCTCTTCTGGTCGAGGTGAAGATACCCCGAACAAGCCCCTCAAAGGATTATTTTCCATAGTAACAAGTGACATTAAATTTTAGCACACTATATAAATGTTTCCTTACCAAATTCCACTTACCAAAGGCACTTCACTCCCCGACAACGACGCCATAAAGGAGTCTTGATGACCCACAAGTATAGGGGACCTATCATAGTCCTTTAGATAAGTAAGAGTGTCGAACCCAACGAGGAGCAGAAGGAAATGACAAGCGGTTTTCAGTAAGGTATTCTCTACAAGCACTGAAATTATTGGTAACAGATAGTTGTGTGATAAGGTAATTCGTAACGGGTGACAAGTAACAAAAGTGAAAATGGTGCAGCAAGGTGGACGAATCCTTTTTGTAGCAAAGGACAAGCATGGACAAACTCTTATATAAAGCAAAGTTCTCCCAAGGACACATGGGAATTATTGTCAAGCTAGTTTTCATCATGCTCATATGATTCGCGTTCGTTACTTCTATAATTTGATATGTGGGTGGACCGGTGCTTGGGTGCTGTACTTACTTGGAAAAGACTCCCACTTATGATTAACCCCTCTCGCAAGCATCCGCAACTACGAAGGAAGAATTAAGGTAAACCTAACCATAGCATGAAACATATGGATCCAAATCAGCCCCTTACAAAGCAAAGCATAAACTAGGGTTTAAGCTTATGTCACTCTAGCAACCCATCATCTACTTATTACTTCCCAGTGCCTTCCCCTAGGCCCAAATCATGGTGAAGTGTCATGTAGTCAACATTCACATAACACCACTAGAGGAGAGACAACATAGATCTCATCAAAATATCAAACGAATACCAAATTCACATGATTACTTATAACAAGACTTCTCCCATGTCCTGGGAACAAATGTAACTACTCACAAAGCATATTCATGTTCATAATCATAGGAGTATTGAATAGCATTAAGGATCTGAACATATGATCTTCCACCGAATAAACCAACTAGCATCAACTACAAGGAGTAATCAACACTACTAGCAACCCACATGTACCAATCTGAGGTTTTGAGACAAAGATTGGATACAAGAGATGAACTAGGGTTTGAGGAGATGGTGCTGGTGAAGATGTTGATGGAGATTGACCCCCTCTCGATGAGAGGATCGATGGTGATGACGATGGCGATGATTTCCCCCTCCCGGAGGGATGTTTCTCCGGTAGAACAGTGATACGTCTCCAACGTATCTACTTTTCCTAACGCTTTTCCTCTTGTTTTGGACTCCAATTTGCATGATTTGAATGAAACTACCCCCAGACTAACGCTGTTTTCAGCAGAACTACCATGGTGTTGTTTTTGTGCAGAAATAAAAGTTCTCGGAATGGAACGAAACTTTACGAGGATTTTTTATATAATAAAAGAGAATTTCTGGAGCCAGGATGGACCTGAGGGGGGGCACCTGGGTGGGCACAACCCACTAGGGCCCGCCAGCCCCCCCAGGCGCGCCCAGGTGGGTGCTGCCCACCTGGTGGCCCCGCTGACCTCCAAACCGACACTATAAAATCCCATATTTCCAGAAAAATCAGGAAGAAATAATTATTGTGTTTGACGAGACGAAGCCACCGCCAAGCCCTGTTCTTCCTTGGGAGGGCAGATCTGGAATCCGCTTGGGGCTCCGGAGAGGGGCATCTTCGATCTTCATCATCACCAACACATCTCCATCGCCAATTCCATGATGCTCCCCACCGGGAGTGAGTAATTCCTTCGTAGGCTCACTGGTCGGTGAGGAGTTGGATGAGATTCATCATGTAATTGAGTTAGTTTTGTTAGGGCTTGATCCCTAGTATCCACTATGTTCTGAGATTGATGTTGCTATGACTTTGCCATGCTTAATGCTTGTCACTTTGGGCCCGGGTGCCATGATTTCAGATCTGAACCATTTATGTTATCATCATTATATCCATGTTCTAGATCTGATCTTGCAAGTTATAGTCACCTACTACGTGTTATGATCCGGCAACCCCGGAGTGATAGAAATCGGGACCACTCCCGGTGATGACCATAGTTTGAGGAGTTCATGTATTCACCGTGTGCTAATGCTCTGTTCTGGTTCTCTATTAAAGGAGGCCTTAATATCCCTTAGTTTCAATAGGACCACGCTGCCACGGGAGGGTAGGACAAAAGATGCCATGCAAGTTCTTTTGATAAGCACATATGACTATTTACGGAATACATGCCTACATTATATTTATGAACTAGAGCTAGTGCCATATCGCCCTAGGTTATAACTGTCTCATGATGAATATCATCCAACAAGTCACCGATCCAATGCCTACGGATTTATCTTATATTGTTCTTGCTAAGTTACTACTGTTGCTACTGCTACAATATCACTGCTATCACTGTTATTGTTACCGTTACTACTGCTGCTATCATCAAAACTATCATACTACTGTGCTACTAATCAGTTTGCTGCAGATAATTGATCTCCAGATGTGGTTGAATTGACAACTCAAACAGCTTCGCTGGAGCCCTAGATTGGTCCTGCCCAGGTTCTGCCTCGAGACGGCAGCGCTTCGTCCCGAAAGCTTCTCTTTGATTTTTTTCCAGGGCAAAAGACATGATATAGCAGAAGATGGGAGTCGAGGGCCTGCCAGGGGCCCACGAGGCAAGGGGCGCACCCTCCACCCTCGTGGCTGATTGGTGGCCCCCTTTGGTGCTTTCTTCGACCAATATTTTTTTATATATTCCAATACTGATCTCCGTGAAGTTTCAGGACTTTTGGGGTTGTGCAGAATAGGTCTCTAATATTTGCTCCTTTTCCAGTCCAGAATTCCAGCTGCCGGCATTCTCCCTCTTCATGTAAACCTTAAAAAATAAGAGAGAAAATGCATAAGTATTGTGATATAATATGTAATAACAAACCATAATGCAATAGATACCAGTATAAAAGGATGATGCAAAATGGACCTATCAGAGAACAAAGTGTGGACTTTAGTGGATTTGCCCGATGATCGGCAAGCCATAGAGAATAAATGGATCTTCAAGAATAAGACTGACGCTGATGGTAATGTTACTGTCTACAAAGTTCGACTTGTCACAAAAGGTTTTCGACAAATTCAAGGGGTTGACTAGATGAGACTTTCTCACCCGTAGCGATGCTTAAGTCTGTTTGAATCATGTTAGCAATTGCCGCATTATATAATTATGAAATCTGACAAATGGACGTCAAAATTGCATTCCTTAATTGATATCTTAAATAAGAGTTGTATATGATGCAACCATAAGGTTTTGTTGATCTTAAAGGTGCTAACAAAGTGCGCAAGCTCCAGTGATCCATCTATGGACTGGTGCAAGCATGTCGGAGTTGGAATGTACACTTTGATGAGGTGATCAAATCATATGGTTTTATACAGACTTATGGTGAAGCCTATATTTACAAGAAAGTGAGTGGGAGCACTGTAGCATTTCTGATATTATATGTGGATGACATATTATTGATTGGAAATGACATAGAATATTTGGATAGCATAAAAGGATACTTAAATAAGAGTTTTTCGATGAAAGATCTCGGTGAAGCTACTTACATATTGAGCATCAAGATAGATCGAGATGCTTAATAGGATTTTCACAAAGCACATACCTTGACCAAGTTTTGAAGAAGTTCAAAATGGACTAGTCAAAGAAAGGGTTCTTGCCTGTGTTACAAGGTGTGAAGTTGAGTAAGACTCAAAGCCCGACCAAGTAGAAAATAGAGAAAGAATGAAAGTCATCTCCTATGCCTCAACCATAGGTTTTATAAAGTATGCCATGCTGTGACCTGTTGAAGTACCTTTCCATGAGTTTGGCAAGGTTATACAATAGTGATCCAGGAGTAAGATCACCGGCCAACTATCAAAATTATCCTTAGTTACCTAAAAGGACTAAGGAGATATTTCTCAATTATGGAGGTGATAAAGAGTTTGTTGTAAAGGGTTACGTCGATTCAAGCTTTGACACTGATCCAGATGACTCTAAGTCTCAATCTGGATACATATTGAACGTAGGAGCAATTAGCTAGAGTAGCTCCATGCAGAGCATTATAAACATAGAAATTTGCAAAATATATACGGATCTAAATGTGGCAGACCCGTTGACTAAAATTCTCTCACAAGCAAAACATGATGACACCTTAGTACTCTTTGGGTATTAATCACATAGCGATGTGAACTAGATTATTGACTCTAGTAAACTCTTTGGGTGTTGGTCACATGGCGATGTGAACTATGGGTGTTAATCACATGGTGATGTGAACTAGATTATTGACTATAGTGCAAGTGGGAGACTGAAGGAAATATGTCCTAGAGGCAATAATAAAGTTGCTATTTTATATTTCCTTATTCATGATAAAGGTTTATTATTCATGCTAGAATTGTATTGATCAGAAACTTAAATACACGTGTGATAAGGTTCGAGCGATAAAGATCTTCGTAGAATATGTAGGAGCCAATATGTGCATACAGGTTCCACTATTGGTTATTAACCAGAGAGGTGTCTCGGTCATGTCCACATAGTTCTCAAACCCCTAGGGTCCGCATGCTTAACATTCGTTGATGATATAGTACTATATGAGTGATGTATGTTGGTGACCGAATGTTGTTCGGAGTCCCGAATGAGATCACAAATATGCCGAGGAGCTCCGTAATGGTCCAGAGGTAAAGATTAATCTATGGGATAATAGTGTTTGGTCTTCGGAAAGGTTTCGGAATTCACCAAAAGGGGTTCTAGATGTTTCTGAAATGTTTTGGTACAAGAACACTTTGTTTGGGCCAAAAGGGAAAGCCCACGAGGTTTTGGGAAAGCACAAAAGGAAGTTTTGTGGAGTCCAGGGGCCAGGCGCTAGGGTCCCTGGCGTCTGGGTCTAGACGACGGGAACCCTGGCGTCTGATCCTGGAGTCCGAGAAGGATTCTTGCCTTTCGGGTAAAACCGACTTTGAGGAGGCTTTTACTCCAAGTTTTGACCCCAAGGCTCAACGTATAAATAGAGGGGCTGGACTAGCACCCAAGACACATCAAGAATCACCAAGCTCTATGCTGGCAACCCCGTCCCCTCTAGTTTATCCTCCGTCATAGTTTTCGTTGTGCTTGGCGAAGCCCTGCGGAGATTGGTCTTCACCAACACCGTCACCACGCCGCCGTGCTGCCGGAACTCATCTACTACTTCGCCCGTCTTGCTGGATCAGAAGGCGAGGACGTCATCAAGCTGAACGTGTGCTGAACACGGAGGTGCCGTACGTTCGGTACTTGATCGGGATGGATCGTGAAGGTGTACGACTACATCAACTGCGTTGGTAAATGCTCCCACTTTGCGATCTTCAAGGGTATGAAGATGATATCCCCTCTCGTTGCTATGCATCTCCATGGATAGATCTTGCGTGTGTGTGTAGAATTTTTTTTGTTTTCCATGCAGCGTACCATAACAAACTTTAAGGTCTAGAGCATCATCCAGATTCCCATAGCCATGCTCTAGCTATCAAGCAATAGAGGCGGAACAAGTCACAAGCTAGGTAAAACTGTTGAAACTATGTATCAACTATGTAGCTCATACACATAATATGAAAGATTTAGTAAGGTGGGAATGTTTTCCCATCTATATATTATGCTTGTTTGATTAAAGACGAAACCCATGTATGAAACTATTTACAAAGACTCTCAAACTAAACTATCTCCCTACAATTCTAGTGTTGAGAGGGCATTTTCTTCAAACACTTACGCATACAATACAAAATGCATTCTCAAAAGATGAGGGAGAGCATTACTTGAACAATTACCTAGTTACTCTTCTTGTAAGAGAGTTCTTTATAAAGTATTGCATAATTCCATCCAGTGGCGGCATCAGGCCCCAGGTAGCCTGGGCTGCCACCTTGGGCATGGCCAAGAAATCCTTCATGGACTGTAGCTACAAGGCCGGTTTGGGCCGATCTTGACTCTGCCATTGTTTCCACCCTTTTCCTTCTAAGCATGAAAAATAGAGTTATGGTGTAATTTTATCTTTTGTTATGTATTTTATGTTATTGGTTTGGAAAGCTGTGCAAAATTGCCCCACTATCATTAAGAACCCGGATAAAACTGTAAGGTTGGTTTCAAAGATGCAACGCAACAGGAGACATGTGGATGCCAAATTATTGCTAGAAGAACAACTGAACAATTTCAAGTGAAAATTATAAAACATGAGTGTTATTCCAAGCCATATAGGAATTAATTTTCAAGTAAAATTATATGCTCAAAATTACAAGTGGATTATGTCACTCACGCAACAATTTTCCCCATTGAATGAATTTCTCCATTCTCTTTTTGTTAGACTCTCTCCCTTTGTCTATGGAATAGATTTATCCAAATTATTTTTTGGTAGCGGTCTGCTATGAGGTTTTGCTTGATTGTAAGAAGGAAAAAGTTCTACGATAGTAAAATACCCAAGGGGATCCCCTCTTTTCATTGGGACATCTTCTCCACCAGGACATTATCTGGCAGTTAAGGAAGGAGGTGAAACCCTAGGCGCAAAGTCCAAGTTTCCAAATAGCTTAGACCTAACCTCATACTGGGTTAGCATATGACTCAAACTCACTTGTGTCTTTGTCCTCGCCTCAGGCAAAAAGGTAAGACGAGGTTGCTACCACATGGACTATTAAGTTTATACGTTGGTGTGCACTCACTTTTATAAGTTAGCGAAGCGAAGTTATCATAACCATACTCACACACATGGGCCATCATGGGAAATGGCCAGGATGTCACTATGGGCAAAAACAATGATATTTAGAATAGCGTCTATAGATTAGAAAAGCAGAAAATAGATCCTAAAAAATAGTACACAGATCCATAATAACTCTAGACATTTTAGATAAATTGCAACTATAAAAAAATCATATTTTTAACAGAAATAAATACAAATATGTGAGTAATACTAGGAAAACATCAAATTTTATTAGTAGGGCAAGTAAGTTTCCAATTCATGTGCATGGGATTATGAAGAAATGCGGCAAACTAGTCAAACAGAGAACAAAGCAACACAACTCATCTCATCTCAAAGAATGGATTGAACATCATCTCTAGTCCCAGTTACCAATTGACTTTTTCCTTTCCTTTTTCATGTAAATAGCTGATAACTTTATTTTATTCTACCATCGAACAATTTTCTATGGTCTTTGCATCAAAATATGAGACATGCAAAGATCATAGGATTGGAGATGAATCCATCATTTCATAGACGTGAACAATATGAAAAAGACAATCTCATTGACACATATACAAACATACTTGGAGACATGGATGAATATAGAAACACAAGGGAAATCGTGGCAAGTCCCATCCATGGAAAAGAAGGTCAAAAGATATAGGAAATGAACTAGGGGTTTAGGAGGACATCTATCAACGCGTAGGCATGTGTTTTTTTCATATCGGGAATCATTCAACCACAAAGGACTAAATTTAAGATACACCCTAAATTTGGTTTTAGGTTCGCTCCGATTCCCTCCACGATGTGATACACATAAGCTAGTTTACATGTTTTTGATTCTTGTTTGAACTTGCAACAAAAAATATCTCTAGGTGGACATGGTGCTCCCGATCTCTCTGCCTCTTTGGATAGAAGCACCACACAATTACCTCTACTTGCTGAATACATGACCGTGCATTACACACATTGTTCCATTTTTCCGTTGTGCATCTTATGGTGTCGCGTGTCAATATTCTCACGAATAACTTTACAACTATACACTTTTGTTTCTCTTTCATGACCCCCATTTCACGACAAATAACCAGACTTAGAAATTTAGTCAGTTCTCACCTCCTCAGATGCTTCGGTTCGAATAGCTGTAAGAAGATATTGTGCATGTATTGCAAAGATAAACCCATGGTGGAAAAACACCTAAGTAAGATTTTTGAGGAGCACAAGGGATCCCCGATGGAGATATCATCTCCATCGGTACCCTGTGTCACACCCTGAAAATTGCATGAATTAACTAAGTAGACACCGACCATTAATCGAGCCATCATTTTAAAAATGATATTGCCTTGACTGATTTCAAGTGTTTATCTTCATTTTTACTGGATGTTTCAAAGTTTATCTTAGTTATTTTATTTGGTGTTTCCATAGGATTGTATTTCATAGAAAATCCTATAACTATCCTCTTCCAGTCCTATGGCCTAAACTATTCCCACTGATAATGGCATGTGGTTAAAACCCCCAATTTTTTGGCCAAAAAACAATTAAACCCATCTTCTTTTCCAACACTCCAAAGTAGAGCTTTGAACTATTTATATATTTTTCCATAACATAAATTTATTACATTCATTTTTAGGTCTATTATATATAAGATTACTATTCCCTTCAAAAAATATTAGTTCCAAAGATATTTAAGTATTTTTTAATTCTTTTGAAAGACCAGAAATGGCACTTAAATAAGGA
>NC_057804.1:127755779-127774718 GCF_018294505.1 Triticum aestivum | reverse complement strand
AACATATGTGAGTCTCACCACATGGTCGTGTGCACTCCCTGCGTCCGCGAATAAGTGTCTATCTACCTTTTGTCCTAGGTCAAAGTTTTATAATTTTGACCAACTTCATACAAAAGGGCAGTGACATATATGACATCAAATTGGTATATTATGAAAGTACATTTCAAAATGGATCTAGTGATACTAATTTAGTGCCATAAATGCTGCCACTTTTCCCAATAAAGTTGGTCAAAATTTTAAAACTTTGACTTAAGACAAAAGTTGGAAGTACACTTATTCACGGACAAAGGGAGTATCATGTCGCCCAAACATCAATCAAACGTCCTTGTGGTCCAACCTAGGGTTTGATGTTTTTCTCATTCCTCTTGTTGGCAAAATCCCTAGAATATTACTAGAGACTCTCCTCATTACCCATGGCACGATGGTGTTTAACTAATGATGGGCGAATACTAGTTCCATGCTCGTTTGCGATGAATGAGTTTGTGGTTAATTTTCTATGAAAATTGAGAAAAGTACATGAATGTATGAGATTACCAATCAACTACCTTGCAAAAGATCTTGCTAATTGTATGACGATATGAAATTCGCCCTAGAAAATATATTATATCCGAAGAGCTTCTTAGGCGATTCTTGGAGATAAGTTATTTTTCTTGCTCATGGGTTCTTTCCCTTTGCCTCCTATTCTAATGATACCACATAAATGATCCAACTCCTTTGCATTCCTTCATCTTTTTCTATATGCTAGCTCCTAAGTTTAGATATTCCACACTGAAAAGAAAACATGATATGAGAAGCCATATCAACGCTCGAGGTACCAGAGATGTTTGGTACTCCCTCATTTGTTTGCAAAATCAATGAGAGACAAGGCTAGCAATTTATTTCCTCTCTTACTCGTGACTACTCGCTTGGGTAGTTATTGATTAACACTGATATTCAATGCGGAAGGCACAAGCATGCATGGCCTATTTGATCCGCCGTAGTATTAATTTTTACCAGATGATTATGGCCCTCTAAAAGATTTAGAGTAACTGTACTGAATTTCTTAGGAGAGGAAATGAATACATGAGGCTATTTTTGTTTGCCTATCACAAATCTTCCTCCCGGCGGTGCTGTTTCATGCAAATTTGCTAAAGATTTTCAAGTTGTTCTTTAGTGAACAGAGGAGTCCTTTTTAGTCATGTCATAATTTACTTCAGATACTTCTCATATTTTTCATAATGGGCAAAAACATACAACACATCTATAAGAAATAAATATATACATGATGTGGTGACATTATGAAGTTACAATATCATGAAATAGTTTTTGTGTGCCCAACATGAAGTAAATTCTTTCAGGATTTGTTTACATAGAGAAGTGTTCTATGAAATATGCATCATAGACGTTTTTGAACATATGAATTGATTACATGAATTATAGAAGAAAAAATACATCAAACACAATATTGGTTATGGGCTATTTGTATAAGCCATTTGCATGAAGAATGATGAGTCCAAAAGACTGGTGAATAGGGCACCAAAGGAGTCCCTAGACTAACTTTCTATGGTCATTGCTAAAGCACATCAAAGCAAAAACCACCGTCATTGTCACCTCCTTGGCACACAATACATGGATGGACGCTCATCAATGCACAAATGTGTGTTGAACACATTTACCTTGCGCTATCTAGTCTTTGGTCATAAGCACATGGTGTCCTAGCACAAATGATGTGTTGGATGATTTTCAAGAAATCATTAAGCATAGATCTAGAACCTACAACTAGCTATATGAGGAGACTTTGCACATTAGATGTTTTTAGATCTGACATTTTCTTCTGTATTTGCAAGCGAGAGTAATAGAGTGAGTGAAAAGAATTTGGTGAGATAAAGAAAAGAAAATAGGAGTCAATCGGAGCCTGTGCCTAAAGGGCCACACCATAATATGGTAGGAGAAATTTAGCAATATTGGTTGCTAAAAAGGTAGGGTAGGGAGTTGATTTTTTGCGGTCGATCTCAATGGATAGCTTCAAAAGTCTATTTGAGATTTTTTTTGTCACAAAGGGATTTTTGTCCACCTAAATACGAGAGACTACTACGGAGACAAGCCTCAAACTTGAGTTGGCTAGGTGGTATTAAGAAAACAGATTAAGTAACTTAGCTCTACTAAGTCACAACATGACTTAATCGTTAGAGTAAATATTTACAACCAAGATTATTCAGGGTAACATAGACTATGCACTGCGCATGTGTCTTGTAGCATGAGTATATATTTTCACCAATACCTCGCTAATGGGGTAGGCTTGGTCATATTTGAGGGTTTATGAAACCTTGACGAGTTTAAGGTACAAACTAATAATTTTGGTTATCATCTGAAATTTCCTCAACTGATTTGTGGGATCATTTAAATATTTCAAATTTAGAATTTACATTTGGGAAGAAATATATTTTCTTTGGAGAAAAGGAAAGAAGAGAACCTTTTTTTTTTTGAGAAAAAGGAAAGAAGAGAACTGATGTTGCTTTTGTAGCTGGGCCGTATTCGCATGGGCTTGGGAAACCAAAGACTGAACTAAAACGGAGCTAATCCTCCTCCTGCGAGTCCCCCCACCGTCTCCTCCGCGCTGATCTCCCGTGTAGCAGCCAGCGACGCATCTCCGGCGAGCTGCAGCTCCGGAGGTGGTATCCATCTCTCCTCCCCTTCCCTCCCCCCTTCGGCGGGAGCGGCGGGGTCTCCGGATTCTCTAGCCCCGGTCACCGACGGCAGTTCCCTCCGGCTCCGCCCCTCACCCACGATCCGACCGCATCACCCGGTGGCGTCGCGGTGAAGGTTCCGCAATCTTCTGGGGACCTAGGGAGTGAGACGCCATGGTGGCGGTGGATCTGATCGCGTCCTGCCAAGACTCCATCCGCCAGGTCGAATCACTTCGCGAGTTCCCCTTTGCTGGTTCCGTACTCTTTTTTGGCTTGCTCGTTTTCTTATCGATCCTTCGAGAAGTATCAGTGCGTAATTTTTGATGATGGAGCGCATGAGGATTCTTAGAATTTTCCGCCTCCAGCAGTTTTTCTGTTGAAGAAGAAACAAACATTTGGAGCTTCCGAACCGAAGTAATCCATCTTAAAACGAGTGGTAAAACATGGGGCTGCTTTATTGTTAACTCAATATGTAAAAGAATTGAGGAAAACTGCCCGGTGATGATTCTACAGTATAGGTATAATCTTCCCAGCTTGCACTATAGAAATTGATTCAGTTACTGGTGCTTTGCAGATTGGAGATGAGATTGCAGATGCACTAGTGTACCTGGATGCAGGCACTCTGGAGGCGTTCCAGTTTATAGGAGCATTCCCTCTGCTTCTCGAGCTCGGTGCTCGGGCAGTGTGCAGCTTGGAAAGCACGTCTCCTCTTGATGCTGTAAGGTTCCGTTGCTCTCGCTTTCTATCTAATATCAAGCAACTACAGAAATCTACAACTTGCCCTGTTTCCCTATAATTTGATGGTCATGGTGCAGTGATTCTAGTTTCTATGAGTGGTGTTGGTGGCAACTCGAATGTTTAATGAATGTCGTGTAGCATTACTGGGCTATTTTTCTGATGATTTACGCACTGTACCTGCATTGTGGAAATTGACTATGGCCAGCAGATGTCATATGAATAACGCACTTTGTAAATTGCAATTCACTTATTTTCGTTGTATTAAGTTAGTAGGCAAGCCAGAACTTACATGTATGCACACTAGGTTTTAGCGATGATGTATTTCTATATGCATCTCACCCTTGTATAACCCCCTAACATGAGTTTATGCATGGTTTTGCCAAGTCGCCATCCATGTAGCTATTATTGCTTCTGTTAACATCCATCTCACCCTTTCTTCGCTAACCATAAAGTCATATGCAAGTAAGGTGCTAGAGCCAGGTCTTGCAATCAATGATGCCAATACATGTTTGGTGTGTGCCTTGATCTCCTCGGGCTCCTGCGGTCATGGGAATGATAGTGTGTGCGTACAGGGCACTTGACACAGGGCTCTGTCGTCTAGCATTGCCATGGCACGGTGTGGCATGCTGCGTGTGTACGTGGTTGCACGTATCTAGAATTATCTATCCGTGAGCTTTTTTGGCTCAATGTATAACAGCCGTAGAAGCAAACAGTTGAGGGGAATGTGGGTAGAGGGGGAAATAACTGAAAGAAATGTGGTGCCTTCTGTCATCACCTGAATAGCATCCGTCGTGGCCTCGTGGGTGCCGAAGTTGTGATGGTCGTAGTTCATAGTGAAAGTTGGACTTCTGCGATAGTTAGGGTGGTAATTAACTGATTGTTGAAGTACTGCCTATTGATCTGGCAATATACTGAGTCTGTATAATTTATATTTATTTTTTCTTTTTCTGATTTCTTATGATGGATAGGAAATGACAATCCTAGTAACCTGCATGCTAACCTTGGTATGCCAGTTTCGTGAGTACTGTGAAGTGGGCCTTGCAGCATGGCTGTAGAGATACAGGATGCTAGAATAAGGAGGCATTGACCATAGATGAAGGAGAGGGTTTTGAAGAAAGAAGGTCATGTTCTTGATAATAATGGCTGCACTTCTTTATCTTTAAATAGAATAGAGATTTCGAACCTAACTAACATATATGATGCAATCTACATCTCCTCCCAAACTAACAAATGCGACCAAATCGATCAGTGCAGCTCTCACTATCCCGGCGTCCCTCATGGCCACAATTGTTTTTAGCTGCATTGTTGGCTTGCTGCTGTAACTAGACTCTTGTGGCTATCTGATTGTTGGGCCTTGGGCCTTAGCTTGGCATTTGCTGCTGGTGTGCACGTCAGACTGGCTGGCATCTGCCACGTCGATAACAGTAAAGATGCAGTATTCTTATATGCAATTAACAAGGTTTCTTGTGTCTTACTATAGAAACAGGGAAATTTTATTACTTTCTGTACTCGAGAAATGGTCTGTCTTGTTGTTCTGCTCTTTACCTTATCACCTGATGTATCTGTGTTCGCAGGCTGCTGAGTGGAATTCAAGTTTTGCTCATCCAGCAAGGAAGATTGTCGTGATTACATCACGCCTTCTTAGTGATGCACATCGGTATATTATACGCTGCTTGGGCAACCATGGAACTGTTTCACATTGTACTGTATTGACAGCGATTTCCGAGGTGCTTAACCCCTGCAATAATATGTTAATTGTGATGACTGGTTTGCTTCTGAAGGGTCTGATCATACTGCTAATTATATTATTTTACAAATTTTTAATTTTACAAATAAACTTGCAACGTAACTCTTACAAGAATTTACAGCAAGTCAGCAATTATGGCCTAGATGTTTCAATCTTCATCGGACTTCCGTGGGGACTGGTTTTCCCTGAAGTGCATCTTTCTCGTGTCTCGAAGACGTCTCTTGTCTCCATCTTGGTGATCAGGGAAATATCCTTCACGGCCTTAGAGTCAGTCACCTAACAAAAGAGTTTGAGTTTTTACATAGGGGATGAATGGTGTTTGAATTTACTATTATCTACTAGGACCCATGGTCAGCTCAAATGATTTTCCGAAACCAGTCTGAGAAAAGAGTCTGAAGATTTAGATCCAGAAATCTATGATCTTAATTTTTCACGGGCTGCTAGAACCCCCCTATGGTTTTCTTTCCCTATGCATTCGCAGTTCCTACGCAGAACAGGGAATGATAATGCCATGATTCTCTCTTCGTTGAAAAATGCAGTATACTTGTACTGGTGCAGGAGTTCATATTTTTCTAGAAAAAAAAATCATCAAAATACGTGTTGGTCACTGCTCATGCTGGTAGCATTGCATCTACTATATCTGCACTGTTTGATCTCTGTTTGATCTCTGTTTATTAGTGGCTTGCATGTTCCCTGTTCCAAAACTTATTGGATTTATCATAAGGTCACCACGAGTCACACACTTTCTGTTTTATGTACTCCCTCTGTTCCTAAATATAGGTCGTTTTAGAGATTTCAATATGAACTACATACGGATGTATATAGACATATTTTAGAGTGTAGATTCACTCTTTTTGTTTTGTATGTAGTCCATATTGGAATGTCTAAAGAGACTTATATTTAGGAACGGGGTGTAGTTTGTAGTGTACTTGTGTTTTTCACTGTATCTACTTCAAAACTAGCCTGATTCGGTTGAGGTCCTCATGAGTCCTGAACTATCTGATTTATGTAGTAGCCTTATAAAGGATGGCAATGGGTCAGGTTTGGATCGGGTTGAACAATATCAAATCCATATCCATATCCATGAAGACAGTCTTTGCCTGCCCATGAAAAAAATCCATGGGTGAAAAATTGTGTCCATATTCAAACCCGATGGATATCCATACCCACTGGATATCTATTGGGTCCTCTCAAGACATATAAATAAGACATAAGACAATGTTAACATAAGATCTTCCATTCTTCATCTTGTGGCAAGCTAGGCTTCACTTATTGTAAACGTCGACTAACAACCTAATATCATTTAGTATTTTTCTAAAAGATGAGAATGAGAATGACGAGTCATTTTAACGAGGAGATAAAAATAAGGGAAGGGGCGCCGGAGTATGTTGGTGGGGATTGAATGTCAACTAATAAAAGTTACGGTGGGGATTGTGCAATTTCTTTTGCATGTTTTACATAATAAAGTGTAAAATTGAAGTGGGACATGTGACTGTGGGGTAGGGATAGCAGATTTTTGCCCATTAATGCATACTATTGGGTCGGGTTTGGGTATATCCACGGGTACAAAATTATATCCATGCCCTACCCACGAGCAATCGGGTCGGGTCTGGGCATCGCCCATGGGCATAAAAGCATATCCAAACCCTATCCATTCGGGTCGGATATCCATGGGTATCCATGTCCATGGGTAAAATTGCCATCCTAATATATGAGGGTATCAGTAAGAACTTCTTTGCGTACATTGCTTCTTCTGAAATTCACAGTTAGTTTTGCCAAAATGCATGCCCATCTTTCTTATTCACTTCATTATCTTAGAGCCTTCTTAAATCTATTTCAAGTTATCGCAAAGTTATGCGAGGAACCTTTTGAACCTTTGGTGAATTTATTGCAGATTGGTCACTCAGCATATGTTGATTCCCCACTTGGACCAGATGCTTTCCGGGAGTATGAGACATTACTCATTCAGGACCATGAGGAGCTTCTAAAGAAGTGTGGGAAGTTGAACAAGGATAAAGATAACATCCCATACACAGAAAGAGATTTCACCTCAGATGGTGATACTAAGTGGGGTTCTGGGGTGCACTATGGCCCTTCTGAATCTAGCCCGAGGAAAAAGGATTTTTCTAATGATGACTTAGGTCAGGTTGAAGCAAGAGGAAAGAGGTTGTCTGTAACCGTGTGTCACTTTCCGATGATTTTCTCTCCTATTTCCTCAAGGACTTTTGTTTTACCTTCGGAAGGTACAATTGCTGAATCATATTTGTCAAACCACCGTGAGGATTCCCTTGGCCCTGGTCTACCCTCCATATCTACTGGTAAACCTTTTGATGGCGATGAGGTGCCCCCAGGACTAACCTTGACTGCTCAATTCTTGTACCATTTGGCCAATAAGGTAATGACTTCTATCATGTGCAGCATGCTGCATTGTAGTTGCTCTTATCTACTTTTCAAGCACGAAACCTTTTGTTGATCTCCATTACAAAATTTGTGTAGATGGACCTAAAGCTTGATATATTTTCACTTGGTGATACATCAAGGGCCATTGGGAAGCTGATGATGGATATGTCAAGTCTATATGACGTTGGTCGTAATAAGAGTTCTGCTGGTCTACTGATTGTAGATCGTACAATTGATCTCCTAACTCCTTGCCTTCATGGCGACTCATTTCTTGATAGGATGTTGTCCTCGTTGCCACGCAAGGAAAGGACTTCATCCGGTTATGCAGCGAAAAATCCTCAAACTCCCAGCAAGCATTCCCAAGCTACTGTAAAACGTTCCCCACTAGATATAAAGGTCCCTTTTGAATCAGCCTTTAGCAAGGAAGAAACTAAGAGCAGAACCAGCATGCTGTCTGAAAGTATGATGGCATTTGTGTCTGGCTGGAACTCTGCTGAGGTTGACTCCGAAGTTACCTGGCTACCTGATTACTCCGACAAAGCACATGATGGCAAAGTAGGCACTCTAAGTGGCTCTTTCCTATCCAACTATGCTGGAGTGCGCTACTTAGAAGCATTATTAGACAGAGGAGCAAAAGATGGGTTGGTGTTGATTAAGAAATGGCTTATGGAGGCTTTACAGCTTGAGAAGCTGTCCTCTCCATCTAAAGGTCGACAGACGGCTTCTATTTCAGAGCTTCCTTCTATGGTGCAAATGCTCTGTCAACACGAGCTGTCCTTGGTAAGAAACAGAGGGGTTATTCAGTTGGCACTGGCTGCTGAAATGGCTCTCCAGGAGCCTCAAAGTACTCGCTGGGAGGCCTTTACAAGTGCTGAGAGAATATTAAGTGTAACATCAGCCGAGACAACTCAAAGTCTTGCCAGTGAGATTCGTGATTTCATCAACACTAGCACTTCAGTGGAATCTCACAAACAAGGTAATACCATGGGGTCTACGCAAGGCCTTCTGACTTTCCAGGACATATTACTTCTAACGGTCGTTGGATATATCTTGGCTGGCGAAAACTTTCCTACATCGATAGCTGGTGGTCCATTCTCTTGGGAAGATGAACGGTCACTGAAAGATGTTGTGGTGGACTCTATCCTTGAGAGGCCATCATCTGTGAAGTTCCGGTTCCTTGATGGTTTGGAGAAGGAACTTGAAGCTAAAGGTAGATCTAAAGATGGTGATAGAAATAAGGACTCTAGTGAGCCTACTTCTACCACTACCGATGATTTTGATGACCAGTGGGATAACTGGGACGATGATGATGATGCTGATCATCAAAAAGAGGAAGCTTACGGGGACATGCAACTTAAGTTGGAAGTACGGGATAGGGTAGATCAACTCTTTAAATTCTTTCATAGCTTGTCCAGTATGAGATTACGTTATCAAGCTCTTGGAGAAGGGTTGGCAGCACTGAGTCGGTTTGAGACTGATAGCTACTCAAGAAAAGGCTTGCTTTATAAGTTGATATTAGCTGTGTTGACGAGATTTGGCATACCTGGCCTTGAGTATCATTCATCAGCTGTTGGCCGTTTATTTAAAAGTGGATTGGGTAGGTTTGGCCTTGGACAGGTACGTTGGTCGATTGTTTTCTTGCTGTGCCATTTGTTTTAGTTACGAGCTCACAGTTGTTTTGCCTGCAGTCCAAACCAAATTTTGGCGATCAAAGTTTTCTCATCGTTTTTGTTGTGGGAGGTATCAATACTCTTGAGGTACGTTCTGGTCCATATTTTTTGGCTTATTTATTTTATCATGTCATGATGAAGTTTGTTGTTTCTGTCGTAGTTTGTGATATATTCATTAGTATTGAATCTCGATCTGGAACTACACAAAGGATGCACAACAAGATTTTGATTCGTTTTATTGGAACTGTCTAGATCAGTACACTGCTTTATTAATATCCAGTAGAACCTCTTTCTCCACAATATCAGATTTTAATTCATACAGCTTGATAAGCATACGTCAGATTGCAGATCTCTAATCCAGAGATCGCAACCAACCACTAAAGAATACTTGCTTCTTCCTGAGAAAAACCATATAACCCAAATCCCTGTTTGTTAGTGTTAGAAAGCAGTGTTGTCTTTGATAAGCTTGGTGTTTTTCATGCAAGGTCCGGGAAGTCATGAAGGCAATCTCAGAGAGCGGCAGACCTGATGTGGAGCTCATTCTTGGTGGTACAACCCTTCTCACCCCAGACGACATGTTTCAGTTAATGTTGGGCTCATCCAGCTTTACTTAGACATTAATTAGACATAGATTTAATTATTGCTTATCGGTACAGTAGCAATCATGTAAATTTAATCTGTACATGTTTTTGCTTCTGCGATGGAATTTTTGAATATTTACTGGCTTAGAGAATTGTTAAGTCACAATGTTGTAAACTCGTATAATTTCCACCCTCATTTCTCAGGAGGTTGTATCAGAATATAAGATCCAGCCCCTGGCTTCGACCCAGTATTTAGGCTGTATCTTTGGACTATATTCATATATTGTCTGCAATACAAGTACACAACAAACTAAGGCCTCCTTTGGTTTAGAGGAATCTTGTAGGAATTTCATAGGATAGAATTTCTATAGGAAAAATTCCTTTAGAGCCCTTTGGTTTGTAGGAATGGAATCCTATTCTTATGGAGAAATTCTTCCTATCCTCCACATTTCATAGGAAAATAAACATTAGCCTAGGCTCAATGGAAAAAATCCTATGATGTGAATCAAAGGGCATCTCCTTTCCTATTCCTACTCATAGGATTTGAGATACATGTTATCTCATTTCCTATGACTTTCCTATTCCTACGATTTTCCTACCCTATGAAACAAAGGAGGCCTAAACAGACAATGGCCAAACGTGGCAAATACTAACTTACAATGAGTTTTTTTTTTGCTAACTTCCACCTTTTTTCGCCAATGTACCTTTCTGTGTGTCCTTTTTTGCCTCCATTAATAGGTAGCAGATGTACTTAATTGCCTACCTCTACAATCTCTATCAAGGCATCGTGACAAAACTTTCACCATCTTTTCTTTCTCTTCTCTACCTGAAACTTCCAAATGCACCATGCCACGGCTTCATTTCCATGAGCCCTCCAAATCTTGGTTCTCTTGTTGTTGGACACTCTGGTCTCTGGAGAATCTTGGTGTCGCATCATTTCCTTTTATCAAGCATGCATGTGTAGACTATATTGGATCCTTCAATTATTGCCACACGCGCACACTTACTGAAGAGCAAAATAGATGGACCAAGATTCCTCCAGATCTGATGTTTGACGTGAGGGGCTGTTGCTTGGGCACCCTACAGTCTCTGTCCTTACAGGCAGGCTACCGTTGTAGCTTTGCTTGGCATGTACCCTGCCTGGCTGCATCTGCTTAATCTTATTAATCATCTGCTATGCTAATCACTGAGATAATCAATGTTTTGTGTCCATGGAACCGTGGACATGTCAGAAACTCCCAGCTCCGAATAATGCATGCTCTTGGATCCATGGATGGATGTTTGCCTGATCTTGCTGTCCTGTTTGTTGCTGTCTGGATCTGGGGCTACGCATCTTGTAGTTTCCTGATTCAGTAGATTTGGCTGGACCTTTCTGTCGGCTAACTTATGGAAAATGACAAAGAAAGTGTTACGAGCAAGCATGTGTTTTGATTTGCTGATACAAAAAGGAGGATTTGAAATTACAATGGGTTGTAGCCTTTCAGGATAACATCGTCTAGTTAGCTTGCCAGGCTTGAAAATTTGCAATGACAAATAATGTCTGTTGATACCTGAAGAGTTGAGACTAGAAGGTGAAGGATGATGGTCTTCTGGGCTGGAGGAGATCTCGTCCAGTCCTCTTGGCGCCTGTGCATGCCGAATGATCCTTGTCCGTACCCCGCCGGAGGTGGAGAAGAAGGCGATGCCGCCGCTACAGACACGGAGGCGACGCTGCTATCGGCGCATGCTTGGTTGATTGCGTCCTTCCTTCTCCCATGATCTGTTGTCATCCAGCAGTTGTCAGCATTTCTGCATTCAGATCACCCGGTTGGTTTGAGTAGCAGTCTCCATGAAACTGTACCTCCCCCTGCTAGTGTTGACTGGATTTCAGGTATATCACCCATGTTCCAAATCATGAGGCGTTTTGGATATTTTAATATGGACTACATACGAGTGAACAAACCCACTAAAACACATATATACACATTCGATTCAGAAAAAAAGTTAGAACATCTTATAATTTCGAACGGAGGGAGTACCTTTTTTCTTGCAAAGGAGGTTACAGAGAGAGTAGTTAATTAGTTTCTTTTCGTTTGAAAATCGTTGTTCTGCTTTTCGTCACACGTCCTACAGTTTCTTCACAACAAAGGCATGCATGGACCAGCAATGCCGAGGACAGCCCTCTCACACCTTTCCCCAACATGCAATGCACACATGCTGTCAGTTCCAGCTGATCTTTCTCCCCTTCGTCCTCATCTCTCACTGCATTATCAGAATCTGCAAGTGACTTTGATTTTCTGGGACAAATTAAAGGTGGACCAAAGCAATGCGTGATCATTGTCACACGTGATTCTTCGACAGGTGAAATTATTTAGTTGTCCTGTGGGTATCATCAGTTAACTGGATGGATGGATGCATCATCATCATCATCACCATAGGATGTCCGCTTTATGAAGGGGATGGATCATCACCACTCCTAGTCCTAGTAGATGGTAGGACCCTCTAATTAGTCTAATGTATCCAGGAGCAGTGGCGGCGCCAGGATTTGGCCACGCCCCCGGCCGCCCCAGGCAGACTTTGAGTACTGTAGCTGTATAGTTACACTGTTCCCTACAGTATACAAAGGGAATCAGCTTCACGCCCCAGGCAGCCGCCCGGGCTGCCTGGGGCCTGTCTCCGCCGCTGTCCAGGAGTATGTGAAGATCCGAACTGGAGTGAATTGATTAGCAGGGAGGGTCGCTGCAAACTGGCATGCATATATGGACAGGACATGACACAAAATCTCTAGAAATTATCTCCAATGTTGTAGTGTAGCAGCACATGTATGCATGCCACATCACAACCTCGCAACAATTAAGCTAAATAAACATCCCGCACAAAAAACAATTGAGCCAAACAATCTCTGATCATCCTCCTTCGGGTTTCTGAACTCTACAAATTTAAAATGCTTCTAATTAAAAACCAAGGAGCCGAATCATATAGGAGAACTGCATGTGAACTTTATAGATGGGAGAAGAACAAAGCGGAAGCCCGTACAAAGAAAAGATGGATATATCACTGATCTTAAGATACATACATTATATACACATACATACAGTTCTCATGAACTCCGTTTCAAAAAATAATAATAATTACAAACATGACACACACACACACACACACACACACACACAAACAAACAAAACACGACACGGTCAAAATTCAAAAACAAGCTCCGATTTGATTTTTCTTTGTGAGAGATTAACTAAAGTTTCTTCTCTCAAGAAGAAACTAACTAGGCATGTTGAATAATCTTTTAAATTCAGTTTGCTACTTATATGGGTAGGTGATTAATCAAAGATTTAAAAGCTAGGTAATTAGTGCCTTGGAGGGCACTGGTAGCACTTGGTGAAGAGTCCGAAGGTGTTGACCTGGCGCACAAAGTTGACGGTGCTGGCCCAGCCGCCGAACCCGAAGCCGACGACGAGCACCCACGCCACCACGAAGCAGTTGGCGGCGTACATACCCGCCCACCCCCCGAGCCCACGCGGCGGCCGCTCCACGGCGCTCTCCCTGGCCGCCGGCGCCGCGAAGACGGCCATGTGCGCCGCGGCGGGGATGATGTACACGGTGAAGCTGACGAGGAGGGACCCCACGGTGGAGTTGATGGGGCCGAAGAAGGGGAAGACAACGGCCAGGAACCAGATGGGCGCCACCACGGGAAGGCGCGCCGCCGCCCTGCGGAAGATGCCGGTGCGGTCGCCGTGCACGCCGATGGCCTTCTCCCAGACGAAGTAGAGCGGCGTGCAGGCGAAGCCGAAGGTGATGAACTGGTGGATGAGCATGAGGATGACGGCGGCGTCGCGGAAAGGCGTGCGCGGGAGGAGGGAGAAGGCGTTGGAGTGGTCGAGCAGGGCGTCGCCGAAGGCCCAATACATGGCGGACGCGGACGGCAGCGTTAGCGTCAGCACGTACAGCGTCGCCATGAGGTAGATGAGCTTGAACTTCTGCGGCTTCCACATGGCGTGCATGATCTCACTGTGCAATTATGCATGCAATGCAAGATCCATGAGCAGGAGTTCAAAAAACATGCAAAATTACTTATAATTAAGAGAATAAGATGATGATTACACAGTGACAGCGTGGCCTCCGAAGGTGTAGAGGATGTTGGTGGCCCCGGTGAAGTAGAGCACCATCTTGGTGGGCGCGGAGTGGGTGACCCCTTCCAGCTTGCCGTGGACGAGGGCGGCGGCGGTGAGGTACCAGGCGGTGTAGGTGGTCATGAGGAGGCCGAGGAAGGACCACATCCGGTAGTTGTGGAAGGAGGGGATGAAGACGGTGGTGGCGCAGCAGGCGCCGAAGATGTAGGTCCACGTCCGCTTGTCCATGGAGTCGTTGATGTAGTAGATGTTGCTGGCGCAGGCGATGAGCTGGATGACGGAGCCGAAGAGGAGGAAGGTGCAGTTGAAGAAGAGGCCGGCGTTGCGCCAGTGCCTGCCGAGGAGGCCGTCCAGGACCTCGAACCACTGGATCACGTGGCCCCGGAAGTCCACCTTGTCCCGCTCCTTGCGCGTCCGGTACTCCACGTACAGCACGCTGATGAGGTACGCCGTCCAGCTCCCCATGAGCCCGTAGAAGAGCTGCAGCGCGATGCCGCTCGCCATCCCCAGCTGCGAGAAGGAGTAGGGCAGCGTCAGCAGCACCTGCGCCACCTGGTTCGACGAACAGCTGAACCACGCGTCGTACGCGGAGCCGCCGTGCCAGAAGAGGCTCGACACCAGCTTGCTCCTCCCCGATGGCGCCGCGCCGCCGCCCTCTCCGCCTCCCGCCCCTGCCCCTGCTTGATGCTCGCCGTCGCCCCCTTCTCTCTCCATCTCCACGTAGTTCCCCGCCACGATCGTCTCCACCTTCTCCGATGCCATCCTCACTCTTCTTTCTCTGCTCCTCCTCCTCTCTCCCCTGCTATGGCAGAGGCTGCAGTACTATATAGGATCGAGCAAGCAAGCAGCTGGCGAGATCGAATGAATCATAAAGAAAACGCTGGTGTAGCTAGTGATGGGCGCATGCATGCATGGATGGGGGCGCAGCACACGAGCGGACCTGGCCCATGCACCAGCTGGCAGACTTGTGATCGTTCTCTTCTCCCTTTTTCCTTTTCCGTTCCTTCGGTACATATACAGCGGCTGTTCAGCGAATAGTAAGAGAGAGAGATGGGCGAATGTATATGATACAAAATGCACTACTAGCAAAGATCTCTAAACATGGGTCCGACTGTGATCTTTGCATTGGTAACCAAGAAGATGTGATTGGAGCTTAGTGGCCCATGCAACGTTGGCGCATGGCATGTCCTTGTACAAACCCATCATTGCTTGGAGGTTTAGAGATAGCTAGCTGCTGATTAGTGTACAAGCAAAAGGTTTTCTTCGCACAAATATGATGTCCACTTTAGTTAATTTGATTAGTTCGTAACTAATGTGTAGTTAGGGGCACTACGCTTTAAGGTGAATGATGTAATAGCTTGGCAATTAACCCGGAAATGTATTTTATTTTGTTCACACAGAAAATTAATTAATTAAGTTGGCAAAATTAAGAGATTAGATTTCCTTGTGTCAGTGTCGAATGTTTATATGACAAAAAATCCACTACACCTTCATATGCAAGCCCTAAGATCGACAAGAATATCAGTAGAGAGCAGCAGCGCAACTAATTAGTTGGCACAAGTGTGGCATAATAATGTGGAGCACCATCTCCCAGCCCTGCAGCAATCATCATTAACACGAATGGAATAGGGGAAAGAAAAAGAAATGAATAAACCTAGTTGGAACTTAGAATAGGGCATTCATAGTACTACAAACTGGATGAAAATGTTATAGTGATAGGGGATCTATGGTAGGAAGCGGATTAGGAGCACTTTGGTGCTCCACCCCCCTATATTCAAAAATAATTTAATAATTCAGAAAAAAGTAAAAAAAATCCTGGATATATTTTTGAACCAAATATGACTAGGTATTGTACTCATATAAAAAGTTTGGCCAAGGAATAATTCTCGTTGACTTCATGGCAAAAAAAAAACAAATTTATGACGACAATATAGAATGAATAGTACTGGTATCTAGCATTTTTTGGGAAATCTTTGACCACGGATACAATAAAAGTCATTTCCTATTTAATCTTTTTATACAAGTGCAATACCTGGTCATGTTTGATTCCATAAAAAGTTCTGGCATTTTTTTCACCTTTTTTGAATTACTAAATTATTTTTGAATATAGGGGGGCATAGCACCAGAGAGCTCTCCTATGCATTTTCGATCACATTAGTTGACTTCTAGTCCAAATTCAGGACGCCATATTTTGCCACCCATTTTTCTCTAGAAATTTTGCGACCACGTCTGTTTGAGAATTTTTAGCAGCAAAATGACGACTTCAGAAATAATTTTGTAGACATGGGGCATACATTATGGTTTTAGCAAACCACCGGACTTTGTTGATGCATTAAACAAATACGTATGTTAGATCGAACAAACCAAGACAAGCGAGCGGCAAAAGTCCGTGACAAAACTTGAAATTTAAGATCAAGCTAGGTTCTTTGAAGTTGTCATCTCTGGCTTCAACTTATGCATCTCAAAGTTTACCCTTGACCCAGGTAAAGAAATTGCAGGCGAAATCCGCACTAGTCGAACTATTCTCAGTGATTTTGAAGATATGCATGAATTGGCTACCCAATAGGTGAGGACATAAAGTTTATGAACACAACAGGGAACACACCCTTTGCAACACAAGTTGCTGAACAACTTCTTTGTCATCCTACTACCGATGAAAACGGAAGCACAAAAGATGAGTGAAGTCCATATTTCAATCTTGAATTGTCACAGATGTCTAAGAATCAACCCTGAACTTTAAATTGTCTAACTTGCAATCTTGAACTATCTAAATCGGTCAAGTTTCAACCATGCCCTCTCCTCAAACCAGCTTTTGATGAGTTGTAGTGCTTTTGACTAATTGACTGCCCGGTCAATTGCCGTGTCACCAACTATTGAACAAAATTAAATTGTCTAGGAAAAATAAATAAATAAATGTAAATCAATAGTACCATGGTTATCATTCTGTAATTGTACTAGCTTTGCAACACAAGTTGTTGAATCACTACTGTCATCATATTACCAGTGAAGATAGAAGCACATACGATCAAACCGGGAGAAAATGACCAAAACACACCAGCTAACACTATCATCACTATCACCACTTCCAAGACAAGCCGAAGCGTCAGACAGTGATCCACGCAATCAACGACCATTGATCTATGCGACCAAGTGACCACACGCCCTCCAATGTTGTACGCGCCGCCATGGCAACTACACTAGGCATGTGAATAGAGCATGTAACTTCCATTCCATACATCGTTGCACCCACCACTTAAACGCCGCTACCAATAAACACACAAAAATAACATGAAAAGGGACTACACCACCTCTTTGTTATTAATCCATGTTCCCCTCGTCTCCTGGTGTTCGATTGGCCGTCGTAGGTGAAGAGAACTATGTACACATGGAAAAGAACAAAGACGACAAGGGTTTCTTAGTGCATTGTAGGGGGAAGGGAAAATCTTAGCCTAGTGATACCAGACATTCCAAGAATATTAGTCGAGGTTGTAATTAATATCCCTTGTAACCCACACATCCCCTCGTTCGGCTCCCCTATGCACCCACCTTTAACTTCTTGGCTCCCCTTTCCACCCATGCACATCTCAATCCTTCTATATGTATATATGCAGGACTAAATGCATCTTTCAATTGCATTTTTGAGAGCACACAATAGGCTCATTTCCATCATTCCAAACATAATGCTGGCCTATCACAATGTGTCTTGGTTGCGGCACAACTTCTAAAGCGCCATGATTAGCTAAAGAAGTGTGTGTTCACATGATATGATTAGGAGGGCTCTACAAGGAATCGACAGGGCAGCCCCTTCATAACTTGTAACATTTCTTTATTTCTCTCTCCCCTTTTATCCCTTTTTGGTCCTTAACTAATTGGCAAATGAATATTTACTACTTAATTGGGTAGAACCAGATTTGCGCTTTAGAGATTCTCACATAAACTACTAACCAACAAATCTCCCTAGGATATTAACTAATTAAGAGGTTTGTTGGTCTTGAGTGTGATGATGGTCTCTTTCTGAGGAAGCACCGCTTAGTGAGGGCCAAATCAAATCAATTAATGTAACATCAGTTGCAAAGAATCGTGGCTGATTATTGTGTACTCCTTCCATTTTTACTTAATTCACATATTAGCTTTGTCTAAAGTCAAACAGTGTAAACTTTGCCCAAGTTTGCAAACAAAAAAAATACATATATACCACAAAATCAATACCATTAGATCCATCATCAAAAATATTTTCACATCATATAGATTTGTTATTGTAAATGTTCATATTGTTTTGTATAAACTTGATCAAACTTTATAAATTGACTTTAGTCAAAGCAAATATGCGGAGTAAATGAAAACGGAGGGAGTACCATAGGATCACATGATCTACATGACACTAATTTAATTTACATAATTAATACACAACCACTTGAAATTCTGCGATTGATTGATCCTCTCCCATAGGTAGGAGTACTTCACAATTCCTCTAATTAGTTTCTTCGCTGGAAAAATCCGTGATAGAAAAGAAAATGAGCTAGAGTTCCATCATTTTTGTCATAGAGCACTTCAAAAGTTCATGAAAATTAGCTTAAGTAACTTATTTTAGTATCATGAAACTAATTTACTACTCCCTCTGTCCCATAATGTAAGACGTTTTTTTGACACTACACTACACTAGTGTCAAAAAACGTCTTACATTTTGGGACGGAGGGAGTAGTTAGGAGGAGCAATCAGTTAGTGAGATAGTACTAGTTTGTAATTACAGGTACTCTTACATGTTTGAGCAAATTAACATGCTGCACAGAAGTGATCAACGATAAGATGATGGTGATGATGATATGAACACGCGAACATATGAGCGATCCATCGATCCTAGTTGCATGGTAGCTTCCTATTCAGTGCTCTCATGATTCACTACCTTTGGAGTTGTAGTTAATTAGATGTTGTTCACTAAACAAAACCCGACCATCTGCAGATCTGCCCCCCCCCCCCTATCTCTCTCTCCTCTTCGCGCATGGACCTCTCTACCTATCC
>NC_057804.1:127712385-127755520 GCF_018294505.1 Triticum aestivum | reverse complement strand
TATTTTTTCAAACTGTGGACCATCTCAAAGGACATTCACATAGATTATTATCTAGGCATGTACAAGCGCCTCCTTAGAAAAAAGATCTTGGTCATGATTCTTCGACCGGCCAGTTGCATGC
Source organism: Triticum aestivum (assembly GCF_018294505.1). NCBI lineage: Eukaryota > Viridiplantae > Streptophyta > Magnoliopsida > Poales > Poaceae > Triticum > Triticum aestivum. Next base: position 127,755,399 of record NC_057804.1, on the reverse strand, counting down.
ATGCATCATTCGCCCATATGGTCGCTAGTGTCAAAAACGTTCTTATATTATGGGACGGAGGGAGTACTATATTTTATATGGGCCTTCGACCCACTAAAATCTTGGACCTTAGCCTAGTGAAATTCTGAAGAATCAAATTCGCCTTTTATTCCTCAAAAAAAAGTAAATCAAATTCTCCTTTTGATTTGCATGACTTTGTGTGCCAGTGGTGGATTTAGTATCTTTTTTCTGCGAAAAAACTTCCAATCTATTCCTCTTCAATCATGGGAGTACAACGGACATCTAAAATAATAAAAATTATATCAGATCCGTAGACCACCTAGCGACGACTACAAGCATTGAAGCGAGCCGAAATCGCGCCGCCATCATCGCCCCTCCCTCGCCGGAGTCGGGCACAACTTGTTGTAGTAGACAGTCGGGAAGTCGTCATGCTAAGGCCCCAAAGGACCAGCGCACCAGAACAGCAACCACCGCCGATGAAGAATAACATAGATCAAAAGGATCAAACCCGAAGACACACGAACACAGACGAACAACAACCTGATCCGAGCAAATCCACCGAGGATAGATCCGCCAGAGACACACCTCCACACGCCCACCAATGATGCTAGACGCACCACCGCAAGGGGGGCTAGGCGGGGAGACCTTTATTCCATCTTCAGGGAGACGTCGCTGTCTCGCATTTCTGAGTAGGACACAAACCCTAACAAAACTCAAAGATACGACTAACAACAGAGCCCTCCTGTCGGACCTTCGCAGGATCCACCGCGCCCCATGGCCCAAGGGCCACCGGAGAAGAGGCGGACCTGCGGCGGCGCCGACGAGAGGCACAAACCCTAGCTTGTTTCGGAGGAGGAGGCGGCGGCTGTGGTAGTTCGTGCGTTAAAAAACTATAGTTCGTGTCGTTGTGTCTGCATTTTGGGAGAAAACAACAATACTGGGTTTAGTAACATATTTCAATAACATATCTTCAATAACCGGTTCAAATGTTATAAAACTATATATAGTACAAATAGTATAATTTGGATTTGATATCATCATAACTAGAAGGATTGAGCGTGCTTTGCTACACCGTTGGTGTTGAGATTTCATAATCTTTGTTTGTTATTGGTTTGGCACGTGGGGAAGATGGTGCTTTCTTAATAATAATGCAGTGTTTTGGTGAGCTTCCTTGGCAGTGTAATTATGTGTTATATGTTACTTAATTCATAATTATATAGGGACATTATCTCCCGTGCTCACTAGAAGAGCGGTTTCTGTGCGAAAAGTGCCAACGGACTATGTCTTATTTTCTTATTGTTCTTCCGTGCTAGTGGCGCATGTATTATATTGTTATTACAAAGTTACATGTTGGCGCTTCTTTTCTTAGCTGGTGAGAGGATGCGAGGAACTAATGTGTTTTTTAGGCTGGTTGATGCCAATTAATTTGATAAATCATTGACTCAGTTAAAATAACGAACCAAATTTAAAATTGAATACCTTAAATGAATGAGAGAGCTCCTCAAGAAATCGTTCCGGTGCACCGAGCGGTACTACTATCCTAGGATAGCCAGCGGCAGTAGTGCTCCCACCAGGGGTGCGGTACTACCACTTGCCACCACGGTACTACCTGGAAATGAAAAACAATCATCTTTAGAATTTGAGTGAGGTTCTCCTCAAAAGATGGGTAGGATATGTGGAGTACAAATATAGTCTTGTGTATGTGTTTGATTCCACTCATACCTTCCAACGCGAATACCCCTCTTAATAATACAATTTTCTTGTGATCCAAAGAAAATAAAATTGCCAAAGCACCTTCTTCACTCTTTTCCTTTTAAATTGGTACCTAATTGTCTTGTGCCACTTCTGAATACACATGCCTGAAGCACAAGTTTAGACTGTAAATTATGTTGTTATCAACATCAGAATCACTTAGGGAAGGAAATGCCCTTTCAGATGCTTCTTTTGTGTGACCTAGTGTGCAGGATCAATTTATTGCTCTTCAGCATGTGTCTTCCGAGTTACAATTGCTAGATAGTTTTACAAAAGCCCAGACTAGAGCATCATGGCTTCTATCTCTCCAAACTTACTGTTATTGATTCACCATGAGTTTAGGGGGGGGGGGGTGTTAAAGTTATATATTTAATCTTCTATCCTTTGTTGTTTTCCAGTTCTATAAGAATTTATTTTTTACTTATTGTACTGAATCTGTATGTGCATATATACTGCCCTATGGCCACCTGGAAATACAAATATTTATAATGGTTGAACTAACTAACAATGTTCATGTTAGAGGAGTCGAGAAGAAAAGTAATGCCCATGCAGAGTGAATATTGATTTTCCCTCAATCAATCTGCGAATTACAAACCGGTATTAAAATCCTGAAATATGAGTGAATTCTTAATTTCTCATGATACAAATTAGTGTGTGTGAGCCATGGACAAGCCCTAAACTCATCTCAAAATCAGAATCAACACCACAAGAACCAATTAGTAGCCATGAATTTCTAGGAGGAGGCGCCTTTGGATTCCCGCCTTCCCGTTGGGAGGAGTTGCGCCCGTGCGCAAAGATCTGTCTGTGCGACAGTCAAAGCCGAAGTAGTCGAACGACCCAAACCGTCGCAACTAATGCAAGTAGAGGGTGAGGAGAAGGAGCCGAGGATGCACGGTTTCCTTGATTCCTATTTGGCGCAAACTGTATAACACACACACCCTTCCTTCCTTAGTGTGTTCCAAGTGAGCCGACTCATTAGTTCGTTTGCCAAACTGGTTCTGGGAACTTATTCGGGCCAGTTTTCTCAGGTTTATTATGGGCTAGCTTATGTTAGATTTTTTTATGTTTTTATTTTTTATTCATTTTTATCATTTCTTTGAAATTCATGAACGTTTTTCAAATTTGTGATTTTTTATCAAATTTTGTATTTTTTAAAAATACATGTTTTTTTCAAATTCATCATTTTTCCTCAAATTCATGAGCTCTTCTCAAATTCATGAAGTTTTTTCCATTCAGGAACATTTCTAATCCGTGATCTTTTTTCAAATTTGTGAACTCTTCCCCAATTTGTATTCTTTCAAAATTTTGTAAATTCCTTTTCAAATTCATGACCTTTTCAAATTCGTGAACTTTTCCCAAATAAGTGTTTTTTTGAATTCACAATTTGTTTTTTCAAAATTCATGATGTTTTTTCAAATTTGTGATTTTATTTCAATTCAAGAACATGTTGTTTAAACTTGTAAACATTTTTTTTGAATTTATGAAACATTTAATTTTTAGGAACTTTGTTTTATAAAAGTCCACAGTCTACTCTATGACTAGGGATCAAGGGACGACCGTCATGCGCTCGAGCGAGCACTCGTTCTTAATTGGCTGTCCAACTACCATCCGTCTGGTAAACTAGGGCAGAAGGCATGGTATAGGTCTATAGGAGGTCCCTGTGGTTTCGCTGGCAATTTGGAGCGCGATGATACGTCTTCAATGTATCTACTTTTCCAAACACTTTTACCCTTATTTTGGACTCTAACTTGCATGATGTGAATGGAACTAACCCGGACTGACGTTATTTTCAGCAGAATTGTTATGGTGTTATTTTTGTGCAGAAATAAAAGTTCTCAGAATGACCTGAAACTTCACGGAGTCACGTTTTGGAATTAATAAAAAATATTGGCGAAAGAATCAACAGAAGGGGGCCCACACCCTGTCCACAAGGGTGGAGGGTGTTGGGGAACGTTGCAGAAAATAAAAAATTTCCTACGGTTTCACCAAGATCCATCTATGAGTTCATCTAAGCAACGAGTGAAAGGAGAGATGCATCTACATACCACTTTGTAGATCGCGAGCGGAAGCGTTCAAAAGAACGGGGTTGAGGTAGTCGTTCTCGTCGTGATCCTATCACCGGAGATCCTAGCGCCGAACGGACGGCACCTCCGCGTTCAACACACGTACGGTTAGCGTGACGTCTCCTCCGTCTTGATCCAGCAAGGGGGAAGGAGAGGTTGATGATGATCTAGCAGCACGACGACGTGGTGGTGGATGCAGCAGAACTCCGGCAGGGCTTCGCCAAGCTGCTGCGGGAGGAGGACGAGGTGTAGCAGGGGGAGGGAGGCGCAAAGACTTGGGTGCGGCTGCCCTCCCCCCTGCCCTCCTTTATATAGGCCCCCCAGGGGGGGCGCCGGCCCTAGGAGATGCAATCTCCCAAGGGGGCGGCGGCCAGGGGGGTGGAGTGCCCCCCAAGGCAAGTGGTGCGCCCCCCCACCTAGGGTTTCCAACCCTAGGCGCAGGGGGGCCCAAGGGGGGGCGCACCAGCCCACTAGGGGCTGGTTCCCCTCCCACTTCAGCCCACGGGGCCCTCCGGGATAGGTGGCCCCACCCGGTGGACCCCCGGGACCCTTCCGGTGGTCCCGGTACAATACCGGGTGACCCCGAAACTTTCCCGATGGCCGAAACAACACTTCCTATATAGTTTTCTTTACCTCCGGACCATTCCGGAACTCCTCGTGACGTCCGGAATCTCATCCGGGACTCCAAACAACATTTGGTTTGCTGCATACTCATATTCATACAACCCTAGCGTCACCGAACCTTAAGTGTGTAGACCCTACGGGTTCGGGAGACATGCAGACATGACCGAGACGGCTCTTCGGTCAATAACCAACAGCAGGATCTGGATACCCATGTTGGCTCCCATATACTCCTCGATGATCTCATTGGATGAACCACGATGTCGAGGGTTCAAGCAACCCCGTATACTATTCCCTTTGTCAGACGGTATGTTACTTGCCCGAGACTCGATCGTCGGTATCCCAATACCTCGTTCAGTCTCGTTACCGGCAAGTCACTTTACTCGTACCGTAATGCATGATCCCGTGACCAGACACTTGGTCACTTTGAGCTCATTATGATGATGCACTACCGAGTGGGCCCAGTGATACCTCTCCGTAACACGGAGTGACAAATCCCAGTCTCGATCCGTGTCAACCCAACATACACTTTCGGAGATACATGTAGTGCACATTTATAGTCGCCCAGTTACGTTGTGACGTTTGGTACACCCAAAGCACTCCTTCAGTATCTGGGAGTTACACGATCTCATGGTCTAAGGAAGAGATACTTGACATTGGAAAAGCTCCAGCAAAACGAACTACACGATCTTGTGCTATGCTTAGGAATGGGTCTTGTCCATCACATCATTCTCCTAATGATGTGATCCCGTTGTCAACGACATCTAATGTCCATAGTCAGAAAACCATGACTATCTGTTGACCAATGAGCTAGTCAACTAGAGGCTTACTAGGGACGTATTGTGGTCTATGTATTCACACGTGTATTACGATTTCCAGATAATACAATTATAGCATGAATAAAAGAAAATTATCATGAACAAGGAAATATAATAATAATCTTTTTATTATTGCCTCTAGGGCATATTTCCAACAGTCTCCCACTTGCACTAGAGTCAATAATCTAGTTACATTGTGATGAATCGAACACCCATAGAGTTCTAGTGTTGATCATGTTTTGCTCGCGAGAGAGGTTTAGTCAACGGATCTGCGACATTCAGATCCGTATGTACTTTGCAAATATCTATGTCTCCATCTTGAACATTTTCACGGATGGAGTTGAAGTGACGCTTGATGTGCCTGGTCTTCTTGTGAAACCTGGGCTCCTTGGCAAGGGCAATAGCTCCAGTGTTTTCATAGAAGAGTTTGATCAGCCCCGACGCATTGGGTATGGCTCCTAGGTCGGTGATGAACTCCTTCACCCAAATTGCTTCATGCGCTGCCTCCGAGGCTGCCATGTACTCCGCTTCACATGTAGATCCCACCACGACGCTCTGCTTGCAGCTGCACCAGCTTACTGCTCCACCATTCAGCATATACACGTATCCGGTTTGTGAATTAGAGTCATCTAGATCTGTGTCGAAGCTAGCGTTGACGTAACCCTTTACGACGAGCTCTTCGTCACCTCCATAAACGAGAAACATGTCCTTTGTCCTTTTCAGGTACTTCAGGATATTCTTGACCGCTGTCCAGTGTTCCTTGCCGGGATTACTTTGGTATCTTCCTACCAAACTTACGACAAGGTTTACATCAGGTCTGGTACACAGCATGTCATACATAATAGATCCTATGGCTGAGGCATAGGGGATGACGCTCATCTCTTCTTTATCTTTTGCCGTGGTTGGGCATTGAGCCGAGCTCAATCTCATACCTTGCAGTACAGGCAAGAACCCTTTCTTGGACTGATCCATTTTGTACTTCTTCAAAATCTTATCAAGGTATGTGCTTTGTGAAAGACCTATGAGGCGTCTCAATCTATCCCTATAAATCTTGATGCCTAATATGTAAGCAGCTTCTCCAAGGTCCTTCATTGAAAAACACTTATTCAAGTAGGCCTTAATGCGGTCCAAGAATTCTATATCATTTCCCATCAAAAGTATGTCATCTACATATAATATGAGAAATGCTACAGAGCTCCCACTCACTTTCTTGTAAACGCAGGCTTCTCGATAAGTCTGCATAAACCCAAACGCCTTGATCATCTCATCAAAGCGAATGTTCCAACTCCGAGGTTCTTGCACCAGCCCATAAATGGATCGCTGGAGCTTGCACACTTTTTTAGCATTCTTAGGATCGACAAAACCTTCCGGCTACATCATATACAGCTCTTCCTTAAGATAACTGTTAAGGAATGCCGTTTTGACGTCCATCTGCCATATCTCATAATCATAGTATGCGGCAATTGCTAACATGATTCGGACGGACTTAAGCTTCGCTACGGGAGAGAAAGTCTCATCGTAGTCAATCCCTTGAACTTGCCGATAACCCTTAGCGACAAGTCGAGCTTTATAGATGGTGACATTACCATCCGCGTCCGTCTTCTTCTTAAAGATCCATTTGTTTTCTATCGCTCGCCGATCATCGGGCAAGTCAGTCAAAGTCCATACTTTGTTTTCATACATGGATTCTATCTCAGATTGCATGGCTTCAAGCCATTTGTTGGAATCTGGGCCCGCCATCGCTTCTTCATAGTTCGAAGGTTCAGCATTGTCTAACAACATGATTTCCAGGACAGGGTTGCCATACCACTCTGGTGTGGAACGTGTCCTTGTGGACCTACGAAGTTCAGTAGCAACTTGATCAGAAGTACCTTGATCATCATCATTAATTTCCTCTCCAGTCGGTGTAGGCACCACAGGAACGTTTTCCTGAGCTGCACTACTTTCCGGTTCAAGAGGTAGTACTTCATCGAGTTCTACTTTCCTCCCACTTACTCCTTTCGAGAGAAACTCTTTTTCCAGAAAGGATCCGCTCTTGGCAACAAAGATCTTGCCCTCGGATCTTAAGTAGAAGGTATACCCAATGGTTTCCTTGGGGTATCCTATGAAGACGCATTTTTCCGACTTGGGTTCGAGCTTTTCAGGTTGAAGTTTCTTGACATAAGCATCACATCCCCAAACTTTTAGAAACGACAGCTTAGGTTTCTTCCCAAACCATAATTCATACAGTGTCGTCTCAACGGATTTAGACGGCGCCCTATTTAAAGTGAATGTAGCTGTCTCTAGAGCGTATCCCCAAAATGATAGCGGTAAATCGGTAAGAGACATCATAGATCGCACCATATCCAATAGAGTGCGATTACGACGTTCGGACACACCGTTACGCTAAGGTGTTCCAGGCGGCGTGAGTTGTGAAACGATTCCACATTTTCTTAAGTGTGTACCAAATTCGTGACTTAAATATTCTCCTCCACGATCTGATCGTAAGAATTTTATCTTTCGGTCACGTTGATTCTCTACTTCATTCTGAAATTCCTTGAACTTTTCAAAGGTCTCAGACTTGTGTTTCATCAAGTAGACATACCAATATCTACTCAAGTCATCAGTGAGAGTGAGAACATAACTATATCCTCCGCGAGCCTCAACGCTCATTGGACCACACACATCAGTATGTATGATTTCCAATAAGTTGGTTGCTCGCTCCATTGTTCCGGAGAACGGGGTCTTGGTCATTTTGCCCATGAGGCATGGTTCGCATGTGTCAAATGATTCATAATCCAGAGACTCTAAAAGTCCATCAGCATGGAGCTTCTTCATGCGCTTGACACCAATGTGACCAAGGCGGCAGTGCCACAAGTATGTGGGACTATCGTTATCAACTTTACATCTTTTGGTATTCACACTATGAATATGTGTAACATTACGTTTGAGATTCATTAAGAATAAACCATTGACCATCGGGGCATGACCATAAAACACATCTCTCATATAAATAGAACAACCATTATTCTCGGATTTAAATGAGTAGCCATCTCGTATCAAACGAGATCCAGATACAATGTTCATGCTCAAACTTGGCACTAAATAACAATTATTGAGGTTTAAAACTAATCTCGTAGGTAAATGTAGAGGTAGCGTGCCGACGGCGATCACATCGACCTTGGAACCATTCCCGACACGCATCGTCACCTCGTCCTTCGCCAGTCTCCGCTTATACCGTAGCTCCTGCCTTGAGTTACAAATGTGAGCAACAACACCGGTATCAAATACCCAGGAGTTACTATGAGTACTGGTAAGGTACACATCAATTACATGTATATCAAATATACCTTTAGTGTTGCCGGCCTTCTTGTCCGCTAAGTATTTGGGGCAGTTCCGCTTCCAGTGACCCTTCCCTTTGCAATAAAAGCACTCAGTCTCAGGCTTGGGTCCATTCTTTGACTTCTTCCCGGCAACTGGCTTACCAGGCGCGGCAACATCTTTGCCGTCCTTCTTGAAGTTCTTCTTACCCTTGCCCTTCTTGAACTTAGTGGTCTTATTGACCATCAACACTTGATGTTCTTTCTTGATTTCAACCTCTGCTGACTTCAGCATTGAAAATACTTCAGGAATGGTCTTCACCATCCCCTGCATATTGTAGTTCAACACAAAGCTCTTGTAGCTCGGTGGGAGTGACTGAAGTATTCTGTCAATGACCGCCTCGTCCGGGAGGTTGATCTCCAGCTGGGACAGGCGGTTGTGCAACCCAGACATTTTGAGTATGTGCTCACTGACAGAACTGTTTTCCTCCATCTTACAACTATAGAACTTGTCGGTGACTTCATCTCTCGACCCGGGCATGAGCTTGGAAAACCATTTTTAGCTCCTCGAACATCTCATATGCTCTGTGTTTCTCAAAACGCTTTTGGAGCCCCGGTTCTAAGCTGTAAAGCATGCCGCACTGAACCAGGGAGTAATCATCAGCACGTGATTGCCAAGTGTTCATAACGTCTTGGTTCTCTGGGATGGGTGCTTCACCTAGCGGTGCATCTAGGACATAGTCTTTCTTGGCTGCTATGAGGATGATCCTCAGGTTCCGGACCCAGTCCGAATAGTTGCTGCCATCATCTTTCAGCTTGGTTTTCTCTAGGAACGCGTTGAAGTTCATGTTGACATGAGCGTTGGCCATTTGATCTACAAGACATATTTTGCAAAAGTTTTTAGACTAAGTTCATGATAATTAAGTTCATCTAATCAAATTATTTAATGAACTCCCACTCAGATTAGACATCCCTCTAGTCATCTAAGTGTTACACGATCCGAGTCGACTAGGCCGTGTCCGATCATCACGTGAGACGGACTAGTCATCATCGGTGAACATCTCCATGTTGATCGTATCTTCCATACGACTCATGTTCGACCTTTCGGTCTCTGTGTTCCGAGGCCATGTCTGTACATGCTAGGCTCGTCAAGTTAACCCTAAGTGTTCTGCATGTGTAAATCTGTCTTACACCCGTTGTATGTGAACGTAAGGATCTATCACACCCGATCATCACGTGGTGCTTCGAAACGACGAACTTTAGCAACGGTGCACAGTTAGGGGGAACACTTTCTTGAAATTATTATAAGGGATCATCTTATTTACTACCGCCGTTCTAAGTAAACAAGATGCATAAAACATAATAAACATCACATGCAATTATATAGTAGTGACATGATATGGCCAATATCATATAGCTCCTTCGATCTCCATCTTCGGGGCTCCATGATCATCTTCGTCACCGGCATGACACCATGATCTCCATCATCATGATCTCCATCATTGTGTCTTCATGAATTTGTCACGCCAACGACTACTTCTACTTCTATGGCTAACGCGTTTAGCAATAAAGTAAAGTAATTTACATGGCGTTCTTCAATGACACGCAGGTCATACAAAAAATAAAGACAACTCCTATGGCTCCTACCGGTTGTCATACTCATCGACATGCAAGTCATGATTCCTATTACAAGAACATGATCTCATACATCACAATATATCATTCATCATTCATCACAACTTCTGGCCATATCACATCACATGACAATTGCTGCAAAAACAAGTTAGACGTCCTCTAATTGTTGTTGCATCTTTTACGTGGCTGCAATTGGGTTCTAGCAAGAACGTTTTCTTACCTACGAATAACCACAACGTGATTTTGTCAACTTCTATTTACCCTTCATAAGGACCCTTTTCATCTAATCCGCTCCAACTAAAGTAGGAGAGACAGACACCCGCTAGCCACCTTATGCAACTAGTGCATGTCAGCCGGTGGAACCTGTCTCACGTAAGCGTACGTGTAAGGTCGGTCCGGGCCACTTCATCCCACAACACCGCTGAAGCAAGAAAAGACTAGTAGCGGCAAGCAAGTTGACAAGATCTACGCCCATAACAAAATTGTGTTCTACTCGTGCAATAGAGAACTACGCATAGACCTAGCTCATGATGCCACTGTTGGGGAACGTTGCAGAAAATAAAATTTTTCCTACGGTTTCACCAAGATCCATCTATGAGTTCATCTAAGCAATGAGTGAAAGGAGAGATGCATCTACATACCACTTTGTAGATCGCGAGCGGAAGCGTTCAAAAGAACGGGGTTGAGGTAGTCGTTCTCGTCGTGATCCTATCACCGGAGATCCTAGCACCGAACGGACGGCACCTCCGCGTTCAACACACGTACGGTCAGCGTGACGTCTCCTCCGTCTTGATCCAGCAAGGGGGAAGGAGAGGTTGATGATGATCCAGCAGCACGACGACGTGGTGGTGGATGCAGCAGAACTCCGGCAGGGCTTCGCCAAGCTGCTGCGGGAGGAGGACGAGGTGTAGCAGGGGGAGGGAGGCGCCAAGACTTGGGTGCGGCTGCCCTCCCCCTGCCCTCCTTTATATAGGCCCCCAGGGGGGGCGCCGGCCCTGGGAGATGCAATCTCCCAAGGGGGCGGCGGCCAGGGGGGGTGGAGTGCCCCCCAAGGCAAGTGGTGCGCCCCCCACCTAGGGTTTCCAACCCTAGGCGCAGGGGGGCCCAAGGGGGGCACACCAGCCCACTAGTGGCTGGTTCCCCTCCCACTTCAGCCCACGGGGCCCTCCAGGATAGGTGGCCCCACCCGGTGGACCCCCGGGACCCTTCCGGTGGTCCCGGTACAATACCGGGTGACCCCGAAACTTTCCCGATGGCCGAAACAACACTTCCTATATAGTTTTCTTTACCTCCGGACCATTACGGAACTCCTCGTGACGTCCGGGATCTCAGCCGGGACTCCGAACAACATTCGGTTTGCTGCATACTCATATTCATACAACCCTAGCGTCACCGAACCTTAAGTGTGTAGACCCTACGGGTTTGGGAGACATGAAGACATGACCGAGACGGCTCTCCGGTCAATAACCAACAGCGGGATCTGGATACCCATGTTGGCTCCCACATACTCCTCGATGATCTCATCGAATGAACCACGATGTCGAGGGTTCAAGCAACCCCGTATACTATTCCCTTTGTCAGACGGTATGTTACTTGCCCGAGACTCGATCGTCGGTATCCCAATACCTCGTTCAGTCTCGTTACCGGCAAGTCACTTCACTCGTACCGTAATGCATGATCCCGTGACCAGACACTTGGTCACTTTGAGCTCATTATGATGATGCACTACCGAGTGGGCCCAGTGATACCTCTCCGTAACACGGAGTGACAAATCCCAGTCTCGATCCGTGTCAACCCAACAGACACTTTCAGAGATACCTGTAGTGCACCTTTATAGTCGCCTAGTTACGTTGTGACGTTTGGTACACCCAAAGCACTCCTACGGTATCCGGGAGTTACATGATCTCATGGTCTAAGGAAGAGATACTTGACATTGGAAAAGCTCTAGCAAAACGAACTACATGATCTTGTGATATGCTTAGGAATGGGTCTTGTCCATCACATCATTCTCCTAATGATGTGATCCCGTTGTCAACGACATCTAATGTCCATAGTCAGGAAACCATGACTATCTGTTGACCAACGAGCTAGTCAACTAGAGGCTTACTAGGGACGTATTGTGGTCTATGTATTCACACGTGTATTATGATTTCCAGATAATACAATTATAGCATGAATAAAAGACAATTATCATGAACAAGGTGTCGGTGTCAAAACCGGCGGATCTCGGGTAGGGGGTCCCGAACTGTGCGTCTAGGCGGATGGTAACAGGAGACGAGGGACACGATGTTTTTACCCAGGTTCGGGCCCTCTTGATGGAGGTAAAACCCTATGTCCTGCTTGATTAATATTGATGATGTGGGTTACAAGAGTAGATCTACCACGAGATCAAGGAGGCTAAACCCTAGAAGCTAGCCTATGGTATGATTGTTGTTCGTCCTATGGACTAAAGCCATCCGGTTTATATAGACACCGGAGAGGGCTAGGGTTACACAGAGTCGGTTACAAAGGTAGGAGATCTACATATCCATATCGCCAAGCTTGCCTTCCACGCCAAGGAAAGTCCCATCCGGACACGGGACGAAGTCTTCAATCTTGTATCTTCATAGTCTTGGAGTCCGGCCGATGATGATAGTTCGGCTATCCGGACACCCCATAGTCCGGAACTCCCTCAGTAGCCCCTGAACCAGGCTTCAATGACGACGAGTCCGGCGCGCATATTGTCTTCGGCATTGCAAGGCGGGTTCCTCCTCCGAATAATTTATAGAAGATTGTGAACACCAGGATAGTGTCCGGCACTGCAAAATAAATTCCACATACAACCGCAGAGAGAATAATATTACACAAGTTCAATCTGCTGACGTATTTTGTGGCGTAACATCACACCACTACCAAGCCTTCAAATTGTTTTTATTGTTCCATCTCAGCGCATTTAGCGAGGCGGTTTCCTTGGCACGTCTTGTCGAAGCAGAGATCGTGTTCCCCTTATTCTGGGATTCCCATTAATACGGACGTGGGTAACCCAACCGCGCCATCAATCGCGACGCTTGGGGGATAAGCGAGTTTTACCAGGCCGGTGGGGACGCGTGTTTCTGTCCGCCCATATAAGGGGATAAAGATCCAACCCTTTTACCTGCGCCTTCTTCCTCCTTGGCTTATCCATCTCTGCGAACTCGAGCTCTAGCGCCCAAGCCCGCACATCTCACCTGAACCTTCTCCAAATATGTCCGAAGCGGGAGGCAAGTGGATGGCCTCCTCCGTCATGGAGGGGCATATCCAGAAGCTGCGCAGCGCCGGATACCTGTCCAGCGACATCGCGCATCGGCTCCTCGAAGAGGGAGAGCTCATCCCCACCCCTAGGCCCCATGAGAGGGTAGTATTCCTTCCCCATTTCCTCCACGGACTAGGCTTCCCACTTCATCCCTTTGTCCGGGGGCTCATGTTCTATTACGGCCTAGATTTCCATGATCTGGCCCCGAATTTTATTCTCAACATCTCGGCGTTTATCGTCGTGTGCGAGGCCTTCCTCTGCATCCAGCCCCACTTCGGCTTGTGGCTCAAGACCTTCAGTGTCAAGCTGAAGGTTGTGAAGGGCAGCCAAGCGGAGTGTGGAGGCGCCATGGTGGGCAGGATGTCCCACGTTACGTGGTTGGAGGGCACCTTTGTGGAAACCATCAAGGGGTGGCAATCGGGGTGGTTCTACATCACCGAGCCGCGTGATCCCGAATGGGCAGCGGCCCCCGAATTCAGATCTGGCATCCCCACACGGCTCACCTCCTTGAAAGAGAGCGGCCGGATTTGGGGCGATTCGGAGGATCTGACCGGACTCCAAGCCTGCGTCCAAAAGCTGGTGGACAAGAAGCTTAAGCTTGTCAATGTAGTCCAGGTCATGCTCATCCGCCAGATTCTCCCGTGCCAACGACGGGGCTTCAATATGTGGGAGTTCGATCTGGCGCAGCACCAGACTTTGAATGGGCTCTTCGACACTACGTATGAAGAGGTCTGGAAGGTGCTGTTCAAGGGCGCCGGGGCTCCCGCATCCGCTACCGAAGATCGCGGATTCAACTTGCAGCGTCCGGCTGACGAGGTAAGTGATATTGTCCTTTACGGGACGCTTGTTATTCATAGTTTAATTCTATGCGGGATCTAAACTCCCTTTCCTTTGACAGGGTTGGCTGAAGAAGGCCGCACATGCTATCTGTCCGGCCCCATTGCCAGAGGACCCAGCCGACGCCCGCCTAACGGGGCTGCTGGCTCCGGCACCCCACGTGGTGCCGGAGAAGAAGGCCAAGAAGAAGGCCATGGGGACTCAGAAGAGTTCCCGTTTTCAGGTGCTATCGGACGATGAATCCGAGGCCAACTCCTCCCACCAAGGCGAGGAGGAGAAGAAGAAAACCTCTCCCCCAGCAGGGGGAGGGAAGAAAAGGAAGGCCTCCCCAACAAGGGAGGTCGAAGGGTCCAAGAGGGGAAAAACTCTTCCCCCGGACTGTTCCGCCAACGCCAGTGACGACGACGAGGATTGGCCTCCAAGGGCCAAGCCCCTGGCGAGATCGTAAGTATCCGAACTCCCGAATAACTTCAAGGTTTTCGTTTTCCATCACATTATGTCTTTCTAATGCCGCATACAACCCTGCAGTCCGCCTAAGGATGATCTCCCCACTTCGTCGAGCGGGTCCTTAAGGGCGTCGGATATGGATTCTCTTCCGACTGCCTCCACCCCCCGTGATGCGGACGATGCCGAGGTGGGATCCCAGGAAGGGACCCACCAGGAGGAGAGGGCCCCGGAGGTGTCGCAGGATAACCTCCCGGACTTTGCACCGGACTCAGCCCCAGAACCCATAGTGGCTCCGGAGTCCGGCGGGCGACCCCTTCGGAAGAAGGGCAAGACCGCGACGCCGGCTGCCTCCGTCCAACCGGAGGTGCCGGATAATTTGCTGGAGGCGCTCAATGGCGCCTCCATCAAAGAGGAACACCACACTGTTATGAGTGCGGTGATTCAGAAGGTTCAGCTTGCCAAGAGCAGGCTGACCGAAGCCTGCAGTAGCCTTCTAGCAGGCTTTGAGGTAAGAATTTCAATATATGTAAAATGGTATCACATAGACAGTAGCCCCTGATGCTCAGTTCGGTGTTCGGAAAGAAAAGACGGACTGAGGATCTTTAGAAAGATAAACACAGGAGTCATGAAAATATGTCAATATGGGATTGCAGGCTGTGCTGCTGACCTCTGCCGCACTGACTGCGGAGGTCAAAACTTTGAAGGAAAACCTCAAGCGGTCCGAGAACGAGCTCGGCCATGCCAAGAAGCAACTCGAGGAAAAAGAAGGTGAGTAATGCCTTATGAAAAGTGTACCTTACAGAAAAGGATTTTGGTTGCAAGAAAAATGACTAGGATAACTGGGGTATTGCAGGGGCCACTGACGAGGTGGCGACCCTAAAGGAGGCGGTGGCTGCGGCCGAACGCAATGCGGCTGCGGAGTGCATCGAGCGAGAGAAACAGGAGGCGCGGGTGGCGGAGGTATAGCAAGAGCTCCAGGATCTCGTGAAGAAATACGAGAGCCTGGAGCGTGACTCGAAGACTCGAGAGTCTGAGCTTGCAACGGCTCTTGAGAGTGCCAAAGCCGCTAAGGACGAAGCCTACAAGGCCCTCCAGGAGATAGAGGCGGTGAAGAAAATAGCAACGGGTAAGGCATTTTTCATGCAAAGTAAGCATGTGAGTGTTAATTACCTGTTGCTTACCCGAATTCGGAGCTCTCCAGGGGCGTTCGCAGATCTTCCCTGCAGCGTGTCCGATGCTGCCGCATTATACCGGGCCGAGGAGGGAAGCTCGACAGAGAAGGTCTTCTGGTCTCAGTATGCTGAGGCCGGACATCCGGTGCCCCTTAGCGACCAGCTGAAGCAGCTGGTCGAGCTCCACAAGGCGGCCGAACAGGCCATGAAGGGCCTCATAGTTCGGCTATGGCCTAAGGAGGCTATGCCTGGGAGCTACTTTGGCCTGGTGGGGCGGCTGGTGGACGTGTGCCCGTGGGTTGAAGTTATCAAGCACTCCGCCTGTATCGAGGGTGCGCGTCGGGCCCTTGCCCGCGCAAAGGTGCACTGGGGCAAGATGGATGCCCAGAAGCTTGTGAAGGACCCCCACCAGAGGGCAAGGAGCATCGCACGCCTGAGATGTATTATAGGAGTGTGCTGAAGGGCGCCCGCACTATTGCGGGTGAGTGCTTCAAAGATGTAATATTTGAGTAGACTCGCATTTTGTTATCCTGTGCGCTGAAAACTTGGTTCATATGCGCTGAGCAACACTTGTTAATTTAAAATATTACCTTCTGTGCGGCTGTTTATCAAATCTGAGAGATGGCAAGTCGCCGGCTTCAGCCCCCATACCACGAGTGCTGGGGTGTTTGGGATAAACTCGAGCGCTCTTGTTCCCATTTTTGGGTCCATCTAGGGAGGCGCTCAACACAACGAACAAGGCAACCAGACTTATAATGCTTGAACACTCTCACTTAGCCATAGAATTCTATAATTTTAAATTTCGGCGAAGCCCCTAGTTTTTGGAAGGCCGAATTTGGGGCGCTATCCACGCCTTGGACGAACAGAATCTGGCTCCTCGCTCGAAGTGGCATAAGTCTTTAGGGACTCGCAAAGAACCTCTCGAACAGCGACCAACTCTCGCCTCATCATGACGGTCAGTTTTAGCTTTCTCCACTGAGGCGTTAATCCGGCTCAACTGGGGTGCAATCGCAGTGGTTCTCCCAGTGCTACCTTAGCCGATAAAACGGAACGTAAGGTACCAAAACATGGGAGCCGGGCAAACCAAACTATTGACCCAAGAACATGATTCGGAGCCGATGCATATAATGCTATAAGTTCGGGGTGCCGCACCTGTGAAAGTGTTAGGACTTATCACACCATAACGCGGGAAACATAAGCCCCTGGTGTATTTTGCCGTACCAAAACGTACGGATGCAACATGTCATAGATGAACATATGTGTAAGAAAGAAATGCAATTAGAAGCAAAAATGTGCTGCATTGCTTTAGTCAATAAAAACTGCTGTAAGTGCAGGACGATACAAGTGATGCGGTAAGCAAGGGATGGGACTGTTTAACATGTCCCCCTCCAGGGGTAGGCTACGGAATAATGCATAAAACAGATTTAATGCTCATAATGGAGACCACATGGATTTTCGTTGTAGCCTTTCTCCTTCCCTGGCTGTTGTATCGTGGGTTCGGCATGTCTGCTGCCGGACAGGGCCTCTAACGAACGGAGTCCTGTGGGTAAAAAATAAAAGGAAAATAAAAAGAAACGACACACTTAAGAGCCCCTGGTGCGGTTGAGCCGCAGTTTGGGCTTATCGTGGTCGAGCCCCTTGCCCCATGCCCATGGTATCTTCAGAGCGTAATGGAGTACGCGAAGGGTCTGTCTTAATGTTTTACAGGGGCTGGGGTTGGGGCCGCACTGCTACGCGTGCTCAGAACGCGCCAGGTGGTCGTGTTGTAGGTTACACCGGGCACGCTTAGCTGTGTCCAGCCGCTTAGCAGCCGGACTGAGAATTGCCTTAAAAGGCTGCTTTGTACTTCTGCCGCAAGAGCCGCTGTATGTTCCTCCGTTCGGAGGGAGCGTTCGGTGTTTCCGTTGACCGTGATGACTCCTCTAGGGCCTGGCATCTTGAGCTTGAGGTATGCGTAGTGCGGCACCGCGCTGAACTTTGCGAACACGGTACGTCCGAGCAAGGCATGATAGCCGCTGTGGAACGGGACTATGTCGAAGATTAACTCCTCGCTTCGGAAGTTGTTCGGGGATCCGAAGACCACTTCCAGTGTAACTAAGTCTGTACAATTGGCTTCTACACCTGGTATAGCGCCTTTAAAGGTCGTCTTGGTAGGTTTAATCCTTGAGGGGTCTATGCCCATTTTGCGCACCGTGTCCTGATAAAGCAGGTTTAGGCTGCTACCACCGTCCATCAGGACTCTAGTGAGATGAAATCCATCGACGATTGGGTCTAGAACCAATGCGGCAAACCCACCATGGCGAATGCTGGTGGGGTGGTCCCTTCGGTCAAAGGTGATCGGGCAAGAGGACCATGGATTGAACTTCGGGGCAACTGGCTCCATCGCGTATACATCCCTGAGTGCACGCTTCCGCTCCCTTTTGGGTATGTGCGTGGCATATATCATGTTCACCGTCCGCACCTGTGGGGGGAAACCCTTCTGTCCTCTATTTTTCGGCGGTCGGGTCTCTTCCTCGTCGTCACTATGTAGCCCCTTGTCGCTGTTTTCGGCAATTAACTTGCCTGCCTGCTTGAACACCCAACAGTCCCTATTGGTGTGGTTAGCTGGCTTTTCAGGGGTGCCATGTATCTGGCACAAGCGGTCGAGAATTCGGTCCAAATTGGACGGACCCTGAGTTGTTCTTTTGAATGGCTTTTTCTGTTGACCGGGTTTAGAGCCTCTGAATCCGGCATTGACTGCTATATCCTCACTATTATCGCCGTTAATGCGGCGTTTGTTTTTGTAGCGACGCGACCTGCCACTATGGTCCTTGATATCCGGACTGCCAGAATTTTTGTTGAGGTTGTTGCTGCGTGCTAGCCAGCTGTCCTCACCCGCACAGAAGCGGGTCATGAGTGATGTAAGGGCTGCCATGGATTTCGGCTTTTCCTGTCCCAGGTGCCGGGCAAGCCACTCGTCGCGGATGTTATGCTTGAAGGCCGCGAGGGCCTCGGCATCCGGATAGTCGACGATTTGGTTTTTCTTGGTTAAGAACCGTGTCCAAAATTGTCTGGCCGATTCGTCTGACTGTTGAATTATGTGGCTTAGGTCATCTGCATCTGGTGGTCGCACGTACATGCCTTGGAAGTTATCGAGGAATGCGGCTTCCAGGTCCTCCCAACTCCCGATTGACTCTGCTGGCAAGCTGTTAAGCCAGTGCCGGGTTGGTCCTTTAAGTTTGAGTGGGAGATATTTGATGGCGTGGAGATCGTCTCCGCAGGCCATGTGGATGTGGAGGAGATAGTCCTCGATCCAGACCGCGGGGTCTGTTGTGCCATCATAGGATTCAATATTGACGGGTTTAAACCCTTCTGGGATTTGATGATCCATTACCTCAACTGTGAAGCACAGTGGGTGTGTGGCGCCTCTGTACTGGGAAATATCGCGATGGAGCTCAAAAGAGCTTTGTCTGTTGTGTTCGGCCCGGCCGGACTTACTGTGTCCGGGGTGACGGTGATCGTCACGTATCGTGGGGCGCCCACGTGATCCATACATCGATCTTGATTGTCTTGCCTTATCCTCCAATATGTCGTGCAGGTCCGGAGTGTTCCCCTGTGGCCTTGTGCTTTTCGAGCGATGCCGGGGTACGGGTCTAGTGAAGGGCCTTGAGGCCTCTCTGTCGCAACCACGGGGTGGTCGACCAGCCGTATTGTCTCCTAGTGAAGCGGGATCATATGCCTCCACCTCTAATCGGGGGAGCAGCTTACGTTTGGGGTAGCTTTTGGAGGGGCGTTCGAGTTCATGCTCTTCGGCTGCGAGGACTTCGGTCCATCTGTCGACTAGCAGATCTTGATCAGCTCTAAGCTGCTGCTGCTTTTTCTTGAGGCTGTTTGTCGTGGCCATAAGCCTGCGTTTGAAACGCTCCTGTTCGACGGGATCCTCAGGTACGACGAATTCGTCGTCGTCGAGGCTTGCCTCGTCTCCGGGGGGAGGCATATAGTCCTCTACCTCTTCTTCGGCCGCTCTCTCATGAGGGCTGGCGTCCCCCTCCTCCTGTGCTGGATCTTGCTGGAGTGGGTTGTCTTCGGCGCTATCCGGTGTATTATTGTCTTCGGTGCCGGAATCCTCATTCTTGCTATGGCGGGATTTAGAGCGGCGCTGCTGACGCCGGCGCTTGGGCTGTTTCTTGGAGGGGTCATCCTCCGCTATTCCTTCGCCGTTCCCATCCTTTGGGATATCCACCATGTATATGTCGTATGAAGAGGTGGCTTTCCAGTGCCCGGTGGGTGCTGGTTCTTGGTCGTCTCCGGCATCGTCGTCCATACCGTCGATGTCCTCAGAGTCGTAATCTAGCATGTCGGTTAGATCGTCGACAGTGGCTACCAAGTGGGTGGTGGGTGGGCTCTGAATTTCTTCGTCATCCGCATCCCAACCGTCCTGGCCGCAGTCCGGCCAGGCCTCTCCTGATAACGAGAGGTACTTTAGCGAACTCAAGATGTCGCCAAAAGGTGAGTGTTGAAAGATGTCCGCCGCGGTGAACTCCATGATCGGCGCCCAATCGGATTCGACTGGAGGGGGCGCGGGAGGTCCGGAGTCCGGCAAGGAGTCCAGCACCTCGGAGTCACGAGCTTCATGGGGGACAAGATCGGTGTTCGGCTCTATCGCCGTAGAGGTTGCAGCCCCCGAGGTGGTGTCTAGCCATCCATCCTTGGTCTGCGTAGCCGGCTCCGAGTCAAAGATTGGAGCGGGTTCGAGTGCGGCCTCCAAGGTACTGTCCGGCTGCAGAGCTAAATCATGCCCATCATGACAGTACGACACGCTCGACTGTGGCTCGAATCCGTCGAGGATCAAGTCCCCGCGGATGTCAGCCGTGAAGTTCAAACTTCCAAATCTGACCTGACGGCCAGGGGCGTATCCTTCGATCTGCTCCAGCTGGCCAAGCGAATTGGCCCGCAGTGTGAAGCCGCCGAATACGAAGATCTGTCCGGGGAGGAAGGTCTCACCCTGGACTGCATCGTTGTTGATGATCGAAGAAGCCATCGAGCCTATCGGTGACGACACAGAGGAACTCTCAATGAAAGCACCAATGTCAATGTCAAAACCGGCGGATGTCGGGTAGGGGGTCCCGAACTGTGCGTCTAGGCGGATGGTAACAGGAGACGAGGGACACGATGTTTTTACCCAGGTTCGGGCCCTCTTGATGGAGGTAAAACCCTACGTCCTGCTTGATTAATATTGATGATGTGGGTTACAAGAGTAGATCTACCACGAGATCAAGGAGGCTAAACCCTAGAAGTTAGCCTATGGTATGATTGTTGTTCGTCCTATGGACTAAAGCCATCCGGTTTATATAGACACCGGAGAGGGCTAGGGTTACACAGAGTCGGTTACAAAGGTAGGAGATCTACATATCTGTATCGCCAAGCTTGCCTTCCACGCCAAGGAAAGTCCCATCCAGACACGGGACGAAGTCTTCAATCTTGTATCTTCATAGTCTTGGAGTCCGGCCGATGATGATAGTTCGGCTATCCGGACACCCCCTAGTCCGGAACTCCCTCACAAGGAAATATAATAATAATCCTTTTATTATTGCCTATAGGGCATATTTCCAACAGAAGGCGCCCCCTAGGGCGTGCCCCCTGCCTCGTGGCCCCCCTGGACCTCCACCGACCTCAACTCCAACTCCATATATTCACGTTCGGGGAGAAAAAAATCAGAGAGAAGGATTCATCGAGTTTTATGATATGGAGCCACCGCCAAGCCCTGTTCTTCCTCGGGAGGACTGATCTGGAGTCCGTTTGGGGCTCCGGAGAGGGGAATCCATCGCCATCGTCATCATCAACCATCCTCCATCACCAATTTCATGACGCTCACAGCCGTGCGTGAGTAATCTCATCGTAAGCTTGCTGGACGATGATGGGTTGGATGAGATTTACCATGTAATTGAGTTAGTTTTGTTAGGGTTTGATCCCCAGTATCCATTATGTTCTAAGATTGATGTTGCTTACTGCTTGTCACTAGGGCCCGAGTGCCATGATTTCAGATCTGAACATATTATCTTTTCATGAATATATGTGAGTTCTTGATCCTATCTTGCAAGTTATAGTCACCTACTATGTGTAATGATCTGGCAAACCCCGGAGTGACAATAGTCGGGACACTTCCCGATGATGACCGTAGTTTGAGGAGTTCATGTATTCACTAAGTGCTAATGCTTTGGTCCGGTACTCTATTAAAAGGAGGCCTTAATATCGCTTAGTTTCCAATAGGACCCCGCTGCCACGGGAGGGTAGGACAAAAGATGTCATGCAAGTTCTTTTCCATAAGCATGTATGACTATATTCAGAATACATGCCTACATTACATTGATGAATTGGAGCTAGTTCTGTGTCACCCTATGTTATTACTGTTGCATGATGAATTGCATCCGACATAATTATCCATCAATGATCCATTGCCTACGAGCTTGTTTCATATTGCTCTTTGCTTAGTTACTTCTCCGTTGCCACTGTTATGATTGCTACAAAATTATTACTGTCACTTTTGCCACCGTTACCGTTACTTCCATACTATTTTGCTACTAAATACTTTGCTGCAGATATTAAGTCTTTCAAGTGTGGTTGAATTGACAACTCAACTGCTAATACTTGAGAATATTCTTTGGCTCCCCTTGTGTCGAATCAATAAACTTGGGTTGAATACTCTACCCTTGAAAAGTGTTGCGATCCCCTATACTTGTGGGTTATCAAGACCTTTTTCTGGCGCCGTTGCCGGGGAGCATAGCTATATTATTTGAGTCACTTGGGATTTATATCTGTTGATCACTATGAGGAATTAGACAGATCAAAGAACCAAGATTTTTCCCTCAACTACGAGGGGAGGTAAGGAACTGCCATCTAGCTCCACACTTGATTCACCTTCTGTTTTGAGTAAACTTGCAACACCTACACCTACTATTTATTCTGATATGTTGCATGTTATTGATGATGCCACTTCTACTATGCATGATGCTTATGATGATACTACTTCTCTGCTTGATAATAATGTGCCATTAGGTGAATTTCTGGATGAACAACTTGCTAGGGTTAGAGAGAATGAAATTACTAAAACTGATGATATTAATGAAAGTGATGATGAAGATTCTCCCCCTATATATGATTTTCCTGTCGTACCTGAAGGTTATGTTATCGATGAAGAAATTGCTAGAGACTTTCTTGCTTGCAATGATAGATATGATCTTAAGAAACTGTTACCTAAGTTGAAAGAAAAGTCTCTGAATGCTAGAATGAAATATGACCCTTCTTTTGCTACTTCACCTATCTGTGTTACTGATAAGGATTATGAATTCTCTGTTGATCCGGAGTTAATCACTTTGGTTGAATCTGATCCTTTCCATGGCTATGAATCTGAAACTGTTGTGGCACATCTTACTAAATTGAATGATATACCCACCCTATTTACTCATGAGGAAAAAATTCGCTATTACTATATTCTTAAATTGTTTCCTTTCTCATTAAAGGGCGATGCTAAGATATGGTTTAATTCTCTTGCTCCTGGTTGTGTGCATAGTCCCCAGGATATGATTTATTACTTCTCTTCAAAATATTTTCCTGCTCATAAGAAACAAGCTGCCTTGCGGGAAATATTATATTTTGTGCAAATTGAAGAAGAGAGTCTCCCACAAGCTTGGGGGAGGCTTCTCCGATTACTTAATGCTTTTCATGATCATCCTCTCAAGAAAAGTGAAAATACTTGATATCTTTTATAATGGACTAACCGATGCTTCCAGAGGCCACCTGGATAGTTGTGCTGGTTGTGTTTCCAGGAAAGAACTGTTGAGCAGGCTGAATTGCTATTGAATAATATATTGAGTAATGATAATGATTTGACACTTCCTGAACCAACTCCTAAGCCAACTCTGAAGAAAAAGGGTATTCTATTTCTCAGTCCTAAAGATATGCAAGAGGCAAAGAAACCTATGAAATAAAAAGGTATTAAAGCTGAAGATGTTAATAATTTACCACCTATTGAAGAAATACATGGTCTTGATAACCCGACACAGGTAGTAAAGGAAAATTATCTCTATATATTTGATAAGTGTGAAATCCCATCTACTAAGTTTGCTAGTCAATGCTTGGATGAGTTTGATAATTTTATTGTTAAACAAGAAGACTTCAATGCTTATTTTGGTAGACAATTGAAATGTAATGCTTATATGGTTGAACACTTGAGTGATTATATGTCTAGAGTTAAATGTGACCTTAAGATTATTAGTAAACATTCATCCATGGTTACCACTTAAGTAGAACAAGTACTTAAGGCACAAGATGATTTTCTCAATGAATTAAATAGTAAGAACAATAATAATGCTGTTAGAGTTATGACTAGAGGTGGTAAAATGACCCAGGAACCTTTGTATCCTGAGGGACATCCTAAGAGAGTTGAGCAAGATTCTCGGAGAACTAATATTGTTGCACCTAGTCCTCCTAAGAAAAAGAAAAAGAAAAATGATAGGACTATGCATGCTTCTAGTGAACCTGTTGTTGACACACCTGAGAATCCCAATGATATTTCTATTTCTGATGCTGAAATACAATCTGGTAATGAATATGAACCTAGTGATAATGTTAATGATGATGTTCATGTTGATTCTCGACCTAGTAACAACAATGATGTAGAGATTGAACCCGCTGTTGATCTTGATAACCCACAATCAAAGAATCAACATTATGATAAGAGAGACTTCGTTGCTAGAAAGCATGGTAAAGAAAGAGAACCATGGGTTGAAAAACCCATGCCTTTTCCTCCTAAGCCATCCAAGAAAAAGGATGATGAGGATTTTGAGCGCTTTGCTAAAATGATTAGACCTATCTTTTTGAGTATGCGTTTGACTGATGTGCTTAAAATGAATCCCTATGCTAAGTATATGAAAGATATTGTTACAAATAAAAGAAAGATACCGAAAGCTGAAATTTCCATCGTGCTTGCTAATTATACTTTTAGGGTGGAATACCAAAGAAACTTGGAGATCCAGGAGTACCAACTATACCATGCTCCATTAAAAGAAACTATATTAAAACTGCTTTATGTGATCTTAGAGCCCGTGTTAGTGTTATGCCTATCTCTTTCTATCGTAGACTTAATTTGAATAAGTTGACACCTACTGAAATCTCTTTGCAAATGGCCGATAAATCAACTGCTATACACATCGGTATTTGTGAGGATGTGCCTGTTGTGGTTGCAAACATTGCTATTTTAATGGACTTTGTTATTCTTGATATTCCCGAGGACGAGAATATGTCGATCATCCTTGGTAGACCCTTTCTCAATACTGCAGGGGCTGATATTGATTGCAACAAAGGCAATGTCACTTTTCATGTTAATAGTAATGAGCATACGGTACACTTTCCGAAGAAACAACCTCAAGTTCATAGTATAAATTCTATTGGAAAATTTTCAACGATTACTATTGGAGGTTTTGAATTCCCTCATCCTACTGTCAAAAAGAAATATGATATTCTTATTGTTGGGGACATGCATATCCCCGTTGAGGTAACCTGGTGTTATTCAAAAATTCTCCGGTTTCATGTTATTCAGAAGAAGTTCGTTAACAAGACTTGGATCAACCTTGTTAGTGGATTCCTTTTGATGAGCATGAGATGGATGAAGTTAGAAAGCACAACTCTCTGTACCCTCCTTTTACTTTCTGTTATTTAATTTAAATAAAGCAAAAATAGTATTTTCTATCTGTTTTCTGAATTATCCGTGCAATAAAAAATACCCCCAAAAATAAAAATTCTCTGAATGCCCTGAAAATTGAGTATGATTTTTTGTAGAATATTTGAGAATTTCTAGCACTTAGAACACACCATGGGGACCCACCATTTGGTCACGAGGGTGGAGGACGTGCCCTACTCCCCAAGGCGCGTTCCCCTACCTCATGGGCCCCACGTGGCCCCCTCCACTTATTCCAGCACCCACACACTTCGTCGTCCTCCAGAAAAATCATTCCGTAGCTCAAATTCGTGTTCTTGCTCGTTTTACTGCCATTTTCGATCTCCTTGCTCAAAGTCCCATCACAAAACTGCTTTGGGGGATTGTTCTTCGGTATGTGACTCCTCCAATGGTCCAATTAGTTTTTGTTCTAGTGCTTTATTTATTGCAAATTTTTGCTGCTAAGGCGACCCTGTTCTTGAGCTTGCATGTCAAATTCACATGGTCCAAAGTATTTTTAATGCATGCTATAGCCTCTAGGCACTTGTGGGAGTAGTTGCTATCAATCTTGTTGAGTTTGGTTCACTTTTATTTTGAGTCACTAAAAATTTCAGAAATTTTTCAGAGGAAGAAAAATATTTAGGAAAATGTACCAAGGTGGTTCTTCAAGGAAGCAAGCACCGAGGCTTGCGATACGTGAGCCGAACCTTGAACCATGAAGAGAGGCCCCAGTGCAGCCTCGCGAATGGCTGTCGGATGAATTTATGATCCAAGCTGGCTTCAAGGATTAATTTGATGAGCATGTGCGTAATGCTGATCTTGAGGACTTCGTATCAGATAAGTGCCGCCAATACTATCACCTCATTGATTCCTTTGTGCGGAGGTTTAACTTTTCATCTAAGCACAACACTCACACTGTTTTATTTGACCTCTATGATAAATCATATACTATGGACCTTGAAGATTTTAACACTGCCTGCAAAATCCCACAGTAGGGCATCTTTAGTGAACCTCACCAATCTGAATACAATGATTTCCTTGATAGCATCACTATGGGAGAAACTAGAAATATTACACAAGCTACCATAGGAAACATTCATTTCCCTTCATTACATTACTTTCCTCTCTTTGTAGGTAGATGCATTAAAGGTAAGGATGAGCTTTGCCACATTTGCGTTCCAGATCTTAGTGTCCTCAAGGGTGCGGTGTTAGGTGATAAACGATATAAATTGGGGGCCATTGTTGCATGGAGGTTACATCTTAATGCTAAAGATGGAGATTTATTTGGTGGAATTTATGCAACTCGTTTTGCTGATTATCTTGGTGTATCCATAAATGAAAATTATATTGAGTTGCCACCTGCTTTTCTAGATTATAATGCTATGATTCGCCATCAGTTTCTTGAGATGAATGAACAGTCCCTCCAGTACTGACTAATCTTTGACAGATGGCGTGCTGTCCATATTACTCTTCCTGCTCTTACTTTATTTAACTTTCAGGCAAATGGGAGATATTTTATAACCAGAGAGGAGGCAAATGAATATGAGAGAAAGACGGAGGCTGCTCGCCTCCAGGCTGCATCTCTTTAGGCAGTAGCTGCTGCATCTCAGTACAACCCGAACTACAACTTTGGATATCCGCCAGGCCAGCTGTGGCCGTAGACCAACTTAGGCTAAAAGCCTAAGCTTGGGAGAGTATGTATTTCTCATCGACATTACATTCATATTCACACACTCATTCTAGTTGTCGGTGTTCATACTTTTTCATTGTACTATCCATGCTAGTTTATTCTCTTTTCCTGTTTTCTTCTTGTGTGTTTGAAAAACCTTGAGAAAAAACCAAAAAAAGTAGTTGTAGCTTTTAGCTAGGTTACTTTCCATGCTTGTAGTAGCAGTAATTAAAAGAAAACCCCAAAAGATTTTCTCGTTCTTCTTTTGCTTGTTGGGAGCTTTCCTGTGTAAATAGTTTTTCTGTTTCTTTGAAATTCTTTTCTTTTCTTTGGGGGTCGAGAGGAGAAGACCACGATGAAAATGATGAGTGGCTCTCATATGCATTATTGTTGATCTAACCAAGAGCCCATATTACCTTATCTTCTCCTTTGAATTAAATGTTTGCAGATTCCAGCTTAGTCCAATGCACGTGCATTATTATTATTATCCACACCATTCGGTCGTGGAAGTAAAAGGCAATAATGACGATATATGATGAAATGATTGAGATGAGAAAAGCTGGTATGAACTCGACCTATCTTGTTTTTGTAAATACGATTAGTTCATCGTTCCTGATTCAGCTCATTAGGAATGAAACATGTTTGCAATGACAATTAGAGATTATAGTTACTCATGCCATGCTTAATTAGCTAGGAGTCTATAATGGTTTACCTTGCGTGCCAACATGCTATTAAAATAGTTGTGATGTGGTATGATAGGGTGGTATCCTCCTTTGAATGATTCGAGTGGCTTGACTTGGCACATGTTCACGCATGTAGTTGAAACAAAATCAACATAGCCTCCATGATATTTATGTTCATGGTGATTTATATCCTACTCATAATTGCACTCATTGTTGATTAATCTTAATGCATGTTCATGACTATGTCGCTCTCTAGTTGGTCACTTCCCAGTCTCTTTCTAGCCTTCACTTGTAGTAAGCGGGAATACCGCTTGTGCATCCACTTCCATAAACGCCAAAGTTATTCCATATGAGTCCACCATACCTTCCTATATGCACTATTTACCCGCCATTCCAAGAAAATTTGTATGTGCCAAACTCTAAACCTTCGAATGAAATTCTATTTTGTATGCTCGAATAGCTCATGTATCAACTAGGGTTGTCTATATCTTCCATGCTAGGTGGGTTATTCTCACGATGAGTGGACTCCGCTCATCATTCACGAGAAAATGGCCAGTAACCGGGATGCCCAATCCCATGCTCAAATCAAATCAAAATAATTGCAAACAAAACTCCCCCAGGATTGTTGTTAGTTGGACGGTACCCGTTGTTTCGGACCAGCCGTGGAATGTACTTGTTCGTAGTGGAGTAGTATAAACTTTAACATTCTGTTTGGGAACCACCTATAATGTATGTAGCATGGAAGATATCGAGATCTCTTGGTTGTTATGTTGACAATGAAAGTATGCTGCTCAAAATATTATTTATCTCTGTTTCAAAACTCGAGCTTTGGCACCTCTGCAAATCCCTGCTTCCCTCTGTGAAGGGCCTATCTATTTATTTTTATGTTGAGTAATCATCCACTTATAAAAAAGCACCAGTTGGATAGCACCGCTGCCATTTGTATGCATTGTTATTATTTACATTGAGTATGACTGTGACTGGATCTCTTTTGCCATGAATTACAATGTCTAGCCAGTCCTTGATCTTCAGGGGTGCTCTGCATTTATGTTTTGCAGTCTCAGAAAGGGCTAGCAAGATACCATCTTGTTATATCATACCATGATTGTTTTGAGAAAGTGTTGTCATCTGAGATTTATTATTATTGCTCGCTAGTTGATTATGCCATTGATATGAGTAAACATGAGACCTAAATGTTATTGTGAATATGGTTAGTTCATGATCTTGCTGAAAACTTGAATGCTGGCTTTACATATTTGCAACAACAAGATCAAACAAAGTTTGTAAAAGTTTTTCTTTATCACTTTCAGTTTGTCAACCGAATTGCTTGAGGAAAAGCAAATGTTTCATCTTGGGGGAGTTGATACGTCTCCAACGTATCTACTTTTCCAAACACTTTTGCCCTTGTTTTGGACTCTAACTTGCATGATGTGAATGGAACTAACCCGGACTGACGCTGTTTTCAGCAGAATTGCTATGGTGTTATTTTTGTGCAGAAATAAAAGTTTTCAGAATGACCTGAAACTTCACGGAGTAACGTTTTGGAATTAATAAAAAATATTGGCGAAAGAATCAACAGAAGGGGGCCCAAACCTTGTCCACGAGGGTAGAGGGCGCGCCCCCTGCCTCATGGGCCCCCTGGACCTCCACCGACCTCAACTCCAACTCCTTATATTCACGTTCGGGGAGAAAAAAAATCAGAGAGAAGGATTCATCGTGTTTTACAATACGGAGCAGCCGCCAAGCCCTATTCTTCCTCGGGAGGGCTGATCTGGAGTCCATTTGGGGCTCCGGAGAGGGGAATCCGTCGCCATCGTCATCATCAACCATCCTCCATCACCAATTTCATGATGCTCACCGCCGTGCGTGAGTAATCTCATCGTAGGCTTACTGGACCGTGATGGGTTAGATGAGATTTACCATGTAATCGAGTTAGTTTTGTTAGGGTTTGATCCCTAGTATCCATTATGTTCTAAGATTGATGTTCCTATGACTTTGCCATTCTTAATGCTTGTCATTAGGGCCCGAGTGCCATGATTTCAGATTTGAACCTATTATGTTTTCATGAATATATGTGAGTTCTTGATCCTATCTTGCAAGTTATAGTCACCTACTACGTGTAATGATCCGGCAAACCCCGGAATGACAATAGTCGGGACACTTCCCGGTGATGACTGTAGTTTGAGGAGTTCATGTATTCAATAAGTGCTAATGCTTTGGTCCAGTACTCTATTAAATGGAGGCCTTAATATCCCTTAGTTTCCAATAGGACCCCGCTGCCACAGGAGGGTAGGACAAAAGATGTCATGCAAGTTCTTTTCCATAAGCACGTATGTGATATGATGTAGTGAAGATTGTTCGGAGTCCCGGATGTGATCACGGACATGACGAGGAGTCTCGAAATGGCCGAGACATAGATATTGATATATTGGACAACTATATTCGGACACCGGAAGTGTTCCGGAGAAGTTTCGGATAAAACTGGAGTGCTGGAGGGTTACCGGAACCCCCCGGGGAACTAATGGGCCTCGATGGGCCCTAGTGGAGAGAGAGAGGGGCCGGCCAGGGCAGGCCACGCCCCCTCCCCTTGATTCCGAATAGGACAAGGAAGGGGGGAGGCGCCCCCTTTCCTTCCCCCTCTCCCTCTCCTTCCTTCCCCCTCTCTCCCTTTAGGTGGAAACCTACTAGGACTTGGAGTCCTAGTAGGATTCCCCTCTTGGGGGCGCGCCCAAGGAGGGCCGACCGGCCTCCCCTTGCTCCTTTACATACGGGGGAAGGGGGCACCCTAAACACACAAGTTTATTGTTTAGCCATGTGCGGTGCCCCCTCCACAGTTACACACCTAGGTCATATCGTCGTAGTGCTTAGGCGAAGCCCTGTGCCGGTAACTTCATAATCACCGTCACCACGCCATCGTGCTGATGAAACTCTCCCTCGACCTCAGCTGGATCTAGAGTTCATGGGACGTCACCGAGCTGAACGTGTGCAGATCGCAGAGGTGCCATACCTTCGGTGCTAGGATCGGTCGGATCGTGAAGACGTACGACTACATCAACCGCGTTGTCATAACGCTTATGCTTTCGGTCTACGAGGGTATGTAGACAACACTCTCCCCTCTCGTTGCTATGCATCACCTAGAGATAGATCTTGCATGATCGTAGGATTTTTTTTGAAATTACTGCGTTCCCCAACAGTGGCATCCGAGCCAGGTCTATGCGTAGATGTTATATGCACGAGTAGAACATGAGAATTCCTTATTTGGCCCTTTTTTAAATTTTACTTCCCTATTTGAACCAAAATAAAATTTTCTACCCTATTTGAGACCTAAAGTAAATTTTGTTCCTTATATGATATTTTCGTCCATTTTAGATATTAGCGGTGTTAAGTGTGAGGTAAAAAGACCGTTTTGCCCCTACATGCAAAGGGGGCTCAAGCAAGCACACGGATAGTTTGATTGATTCTTGTACGTGCTTGACAAGTTTTCTAATAGTGGCACACGTACGTATAGGTAAATGCCTTGGCTAGCTTCAACTGGATCGATCAGATCGATTGTCCCTTGATAGAATCGCACGGATTTCTCAGGCTACCTCTCAGTCCGGGCGAGCATTTGTTCTCCGTCCGCGCAGTTGGCCGCCGTCGCTCCCAGCTCCCGGGCCGTGTGCGTGGTTGTCCGTTGCTCATGGCTAGCAGCATGCGTTCCCGTCGTCCTCATTTGCCTGTCGTGTGTGTGATGTATGGCTGCCGGTATGTGTCGTGTACTACTACAATATTTATTTTGAGAATTTATTATGCACATCGTACTAGTTCTAACATCAGTTAGTTAGAAGAATTAGTAGTACTATGTGTAATACTTGGAACATGTGTCCAGCCTCGAAGGCGTCGAGGCTGTAGATGTCGACACGTGATGAAGTAACCAAAATATGGTATATGATATTGTACTTATTCGTAAAAACAAGTTACTATACTGATCATAGATATGCTACTACAAGTTCTACGGATGTTTTGTATGTACACGCACATACTAGTTTATCTAAGGAACAAAATATTGAAGCACACATATGCATGCACAACATCCATTGAACATCCCTAAAACATGGGTGAACTGATTACCTTTTTAACACATGCACTATGGGCAAAATGGTATTTTCACCTCACATTTGACACCGTTGGTACCTAAAATAGACGGAAGCATCATATAAGGAACAAAATTTACTGTAAGTGTCAAATAGGGAAGAAAACTTATTTTGGGCCAAATAGCGATGCAAATTTTAAGAAAGGGCCAAATAAGGAATTCTCTCAACACAAAGAGTTGTGGGTGATAATAGTCATACTGCTTACCAACATGTCATACTTTGATTCGGCGGTATTGTTGGATGAAGCGGCTCAGACCGACATTACGCGTACACTTACGCGAGACTGGTTCTACCAATGTGCTTTGCACATAGGTGGCTGGTGAGCATCTATTTCTCCAACTTTAGTTGAATCGAGTGTGGCTACACCCGGTCCTTGTTGAAGATTAAAACAACTCACTGGATGAAAAATCGTTGTGGTTTTGATGCGTAGGTAAGAACGGTTCTTGCTAGAAGCCCATAGCAGCCACGTAAAACTTGCAACAACAAAGTAGAGGACGTCTAACTTGTTTTTGCAGGGCTTGCTGTGATGTGATATGGTCAAGGCATGATGTGATATAATTTGTTGTACATGTTTTGTAACAAAGTTATTAGCAACTGCCAGGAGCCATATGGTTGTCGCTTTATTTTATACAATGCAATCTCCATGTAATTGTTTTACTTTGTCACTAAGCGGTAGCAATAGTTGTAGTAACAATAGTTAGCGAGACGACAACGATGCTATGATGGAGATCAAGGTGTCGCGCTAGTGACATTGGAGATCATGACAATGCTTCGGTGATGGAGATCATGAGCACAAGATGATGATGGCCATATCATGTCACGTATTTTGATTGCATGTGATGTTTATCCTTTATGCATCTTATTTTGCTTAGAACGTCGGTAGCATTATAAGATGATCCCTTACTAAATTTCAAGGTACAAGTGTTCTCCCTAAGTATGCACCGTTGCTACAGTTCATCGTGTCGAGACACCACGTGATGATAGGGTGTGATAAGCTCTATGTTCACATACAACGGATGCAAGCCAGTTTTGCACACGCAGAATACTCGGGTTAAACTTGACGAGCCTAGCATATGCAGATATGGCCTCAGAACACTAAGACCGAAAGGTCGAGCGTGAATCATATAGTAGATATGATCAACATAGTGATGTTCACCATTGAAAACTACTCCATCTCACGTGATGATCGGACATGGTTTAGTTGATTTGGATCACATGATCACTTAGATGATTAGAGGGATGTCTATCTAAGTGGGAGTTCTTAAGTAATATGATTAATTGAACTTTAATTTATCATGAACTTAGTACCTGATAGTATTTTGCATGTCTATGTTGTTGTAGATCAATGGCCCGTGCTACCGTTCCTTTAAATTTTAATGCGTTCCTAGAGAAAGCTAAGTTGAAAGATGATGGCAGCAACTACACAGACTGGGTCCGTAACTTGAGGATTATCCTCATTGCTGCACACGAAGAATTACGTCCTAGAAGCACCGTTGGGTGCCAGGCCTACTGCAGATGCTACTGATGATGTTAAAAACGTCTGGCAGAGCAAAGCTGATGACTACTCGATAGTTCAGCATGCCATGCTTTACGGCTTAGAATCGGGACTTCAAAGACGTTTTGAACGTCATGGAGCATATGAGATGTTCCAGGAGTTGAAGTTAATATTTCAAGAAAATGCCCAGATTGAGAGATATGAAGTCTCCAATAAGTTCTACAGCTGTAAAATGGAGGAGAATAGTTCTGTCAATGAACACATACCCAGAATGTCTGGGTACCACAACCACTTGACTCAACTGGGAGTTAATCTTCTTGATGATAGTGTCATTGACAGAGTTCTTCAATCACTACCACCAAGCTACAAAAGCTTTGCAATGAACTATAATATGCAAGGGATGAACAAGACTATTCCCGAGCTCTTCGCAATGCTAAAGGCCGCGAAGGTAGAAATCAAAAAGGAGCATCAAATGTTGATGGTCAACAAAACCACTAGTTTCAAGAAAAAGGGTAAATGGAAGAAGGGGAACTTCAAAAACAACGGCAAAAAGGTGCCGCTCAAGAGAAGAAACCCAAGTCTGGACCTAAGCCTGAAACTGAGTGCTTCTACTGCAAAAGGACTGGTCACTGGAAGCGGAACTGCCCCAAGTGTTTGGCGGATAAGAAGGATGGCAAAGTGAAAGGTCTATTTGATATACATGTTATTGATGTGTACTTAACTAATGCTCGCAGTAGCGCCTGGGTATTTGATACTAGTTCTATTGCTCATACTTGCAACTCGAAACAGGGGCTCCAGATTAAGCGAAGATTGGATAAGGACGAGGTGACGATGCATGTGGGAAATGGTTCCAAAGTCGATGTGATCGTGGTCGGCACGCTACCTCTATATCTACCTCCGGGATTAGTTTTAGACCTGAATAATTGTTATTTGGTGCCAGCATTGAGCATGAACATTATATATGGATCTTGTTTGATGCGAGACGGTTATTCATTTAAATCAGAGAATAATGGTTGTTCTATTTCTATGAGTAATATCTTTTATGGTCATGCACCCCTGCTGAGTGGTCTAGTTTTATTGAATCTCGATAGTAGTGATACACATATTCATAGTGTTGAAGCCAAAATATTTAAGTTAAATAATGATAGTGCAAATTATTTGTGGCACTGCCGTTTGGGTCATATCGGTGTAAAGCGCATGAAGAAACTCCATGGTGATGGACTTTTGGAATGACTTGATTATGAATCACTTGATTATGAATCACTTGGTGCTTGCAAATCGTGCCTTATGGGCAAGATGACTAAAACTCCATTCTCCGGGACAATGGAATGAGCTACTGACTTGTTGGAAATAATACATACCGATGTATGCGGTCCAATGAGTATTTAGGCTCATGGTGGGTATCGTTATTTTCTTACCTTCACTGATGATTTGAGCAGATATGGTTATATCTACTTAATGAAGCATAAGTCTGAAACATTTGAAAATTTCAAAGAATTTCAGAGTGAAGTGGAAAATCATCGTAACAGGAAAATAAAGTTTCTACGATCTGATCATGGAGGAGAATATTCAAGTTACGAGTTTGGTCTTCATTTGAAACAACATGTAATAGTTTCACAACTAACGCCACCTGGAACACAATAGCTAAATGGTGTTGATACGTCTCCGTCGTATCTATAATTTTCAATTATTCCATGCCAATATTCTACAACTTTCATATACTTTAGGCAACTTTTTATATTATTTTTGGGACTAACGTATTGATCCAGTGCCCAATGCCAGTTCCTGTTTGTTTCATGTTTTATGTTTCGCAGAAACCCCATATCAAATGGAGTCCAAATAGTATAAAAACGGAAGGAGATCATTTTTGGAATATTTATGATTTTTGGGAAGAAAAACCAACGCGAGACGATGCCCGTGGGGGCCACAAGGCAGGGGGCGTGCCCCAGGGGGGCAGGCGCGCCCCTGACCCTCGTGGGCACCCCGTAAGGCAGTTGACGCTCTTCTTTTGCTGCAAGAAAGATAATTTTTGGAGAAAAACATGGGAGAAGGTTTCAACCCAATCAAAGTTACGGATCTCTGGATATAAAAGAATCAGTGAAAGGGCAGAATCAGGGAATGCAGAAACAGAGAGAGACAAAGAGATAGATCCAATCTCGGAGGGGCTCTCGCCCCTCCCATGCCATGGGAGCCAAGGACCAGAGGGGAAACCCTTCTCCCACGTAGGGAGAAGGTCAAGGAAGAAGAAGAAGAAGGGGGGCTCTCTCCCCCTTGCTTCTGGTGGCGCCGGAATGCCACCGGGGGCCATCATCATCACCGCGATCTACACCAACAACTTCACCGCCTTCATCACCAACTCTTCCCTCCTCTATGAAGCGGTGTAACCCCTCTCTTACCCGCTGTAATCTCTACTTAAACATGGTGCTCAACGTTATATATTATTTCCCAATGATGTATGGCTATCCTATGATGTTTGAGTAGATCTATTTTGTCCTATGGATTAATTGATGATCGTGATTGGTTTTGAGTTGCATGTTTTATTATTGGTGTTGTCCTGTGGTGCTCTCCGTGTCGCGCAAGCATGAGGGATTCCCGCTATAGGGTGTTGCAATATGTTCATGATTCGCTTATAGTGGGTTGCTTGAGTGACAGAAGCATAAACCCGAGTAAGGGGGTTGTGGCGTATGGGATAAAGGGGACTTGATACTTTAATGCTATGGTTGGGTTTTACCTTAATGATCTTTAGTAGTTGTAGATGCTTGATAGAGTTCCAATCATAAGTGCATATGATCCAAGAAGAGAAAGTATGTTAGCTTATGCCTCTCCCTCAAATAAAATTGCAATAGTGATTACCGGTCTAGTTATCGATTGCCTAGGGACAAATAACTTTCTCATGACAAAAAGCTCTATACTAAAACTAACTTAGTTGTGTCTTCATCTAAACAACCCCTACTTTTTATTACATGCTCTTTATTATCTTGCAAACCTATCCAACAAGACCTACAAATTCCTTATGGTTTCATACTTGTTTTAGGTAAAGCGAACGCTAAGCATGCGTAGAGTTGTATCGGTGGTCGATAGAACTTGAGGGAATATTCGTTCTACCTTTAGCTCCTCGTTGGGTTCAACACTCTTACTTATCGAAAGAGGCTACAATTGATCCCCTATACTTGTGGGTTATCAAGACCTTTTTCTGGCACCGTTGCTAGGGAGTCATAGTGTGGGGTGAATATTCTCGTGTGTGCTTGTTTGCTTTATCACTAAGTAATTTTTATTTGCTGTTCTAAGTTGTTCTCTATCTTTAGTTATGGGTAAGAAATGCAAAATACCAAAAACATTAGTTGTACCTACTGAACCAATGGTTGAAGAACCACTCAAAATCTATCACACTCCTGAAGTTTTTTACTTGGATCATCTTCGATCCCTTTGTGCTCGTGCTGAAACCCCCACTAGCTTAGTTGAGGGAAAATCTTTAGATGAGCATGCTTGTTATGTGCGACACTGTATATCTGAAAAAGGGAAACTTTTACTGGATCAAATTCATTGTTTGCAATGCTATGCTTGGAATTTATGTGAAATATATGAGTTTACTTGTTGTTCTAAAACCCCTAAGAAACACCTTCCCTACCAATGTGAGTTTAGTGATAATGGAATCGTATCTTCGTATGCTAAGGGTGTTTATAATTACTATGATGTTCAACAAATTGAAGAATTTGTTGCTTTTAAGGGTTCTTATGAAGTTGCTTCTTTGATTGAAAAGTATGATGCTACTCTCTACAAATCACAAATTTTTTCCATATTTAAATATTGTTATGATAATTATGCTTCTAATGCCTATGTTAAGCTATATATTGAGGACTCCTCCGATGTCCAAGAAGAGATTAATATTTTGCAAGAGTCTATGAAAGAAGAAATTACTGAAACTGTGAGCTCATTGGATGAAAAAGATGATGAGGAGAGCGAAGAACAAAGGGAGGAAGAGCGGATTAGATACCCGTGCCCAACTTCTAATGAGAGTAACTCTTCAACTCATACATTGTTTAATTCCCCTTCGTGCTTACCGAAGGATGATTGCTATGATGATTGTTATGATCCCGTTGATTCTCTTGAAATATCCCTTTTTGATGATGCTTTCTATGCTTGTGGCCAAGATGCCAATATGAATTATGCTTATGCATATGAACTTGCTATAGTTCCTTATGTTAAACATGAAATTGTTGCTATTGCACCCACGCATGATAGTCCTATTACCTTTTTGAATTCTCCCAACTACACTATATCGGAGAAGTTTGTGCTTATTAAGGACTATGTTGATGGGTTGCCTTTTACCATTACACATGATAATTTTGATGAATATAACATGCATGTGATTGCTGCTCTTACTTGCAATTATTATGAGATAGGAACTATATCTCCACCTCTCTATGTTTCCAATATGATAAAATTGCAAGAAACTACTTATACTATGCATTGGCCTTAATTGGTGTGCATGAATTGTTATTTTATGACATGCCGATGCTTAGGAAGAGAGTTAGATTTCGTTTTTGCTTGATATATGTTACTTTGTGCTCACTACTAAATTACAAATCATTGTTAATTAAAATTGGCTTTGATATACCTTGGGATCCGGGTGGATTCATTACTTGAGCACTATATGCCTAGCTTAATGGCTTTAAAAAAAGCGCTGCCAGGGAGACAACCCGGAAGTTTTAGAGAGTCATTTATTTCTTTTGATTGCTTTCATATAGTCTAAAAACAAAAAAATAAATAGGGGAACCCAAAACTTTTCAAAAAGGAAAATGAAAGTGAGAGAGACAAGCATTGTTGAAGTGGGAGAGCTCCTTGAACTTTGTTCATGCTCACGGAGACTTTGTGAATCTTAATTACAGAAACTTTTCATCAAAATAATTATCCCCTTGCACAATTCCATTGTATTATAAAAATAATGTGCCAAGGTTTGCCTTTAGGATGTTTACAATGCTTGTTGGTTTGTATGGTGCAGGACAGAAACTTTTGCTGTAGTGCGAGAATTTACATTTCTTACTGGAACGTCAAACTGTTCTGATTCTTTTTGAACTGTCTTTCTCTACAAATTGTTTATTTTTCCTAATTTTTGTAAAACGTTTGGGGTACCAGAAGTATGGTGAATGTTCGGACTGCTACAGACTGTTCTGTTTTTGACAGATTCTGTTTTTGATGCATAGTTTGCTTGTTTTGATGAAACTATCAATTTCTATCAGTGGATTAAGCCATGTAAAAGCTATATTACAGTAGACACAATGCAAAAAAAAATATGAATTGGTTTTAAACAATACTTAGAGTAGTGATTTGCTTTATTATACTAACAGATCTTACCGAGTTTTCAGTTGAAGTTTTGTGTGGATGAAGTGTTTGATCGAGGAGGTCTCGATATGAGGAAAAGGAGGAGAGGCAAGAGCTCAAGCTTGGGGATGCCCAAGGCACCCCAAGTAAATATTCAAGGAGACTCAAGCGTCTAAGCTCGGGGATGCCCCGAAAGGCATCCCCTCTTTCTTCAACAAGTATCGGTATGTTTTCGGATTCGTTTCGTTCATGCGATATGTACAAATCTTGGAGCGTCTTTTGCATTTAGTTTTTACTTTTATTTTATGCACCATGATGGTATGAGATAGTCCATGGTTGATTTATAGAACTCTCATTACACTTCACTTATATCTTTTGAGTATGGCTTTATAGAATGCTTCATGTGCTTCACTTATATCATTTGAAGTTTGGATTGCGTGTTTCTCTTCACATAGAAAACCGCCATTTGTAGAATGCTCTTTTGCTTCACTTATATTTGTTAGAGCGTGGGCATATCTTTTATAGAAAGAATTGAACTCTCTTGCTTCACTTATATCTATTTAGAGAGGTGATAATAATTGGTCATTCACATGGTTAGTCATAAAATCCTACATAAACTTGTAGATCGCTGAATATGATATGTTTGATTCCTTGCAATAGTTTTGTGATATAAAGATGGTGATATTAGAGTAATGCTAGTGGGTAGTTGTGGATTGTAGAAATACTTGTGTTGAAGTTTGTGATTCCTGTAGCATGCACGTATGGTGAACCGTTATGTAACGAAGTTGGAGCATGAGGTATTTATTGATTGTCTTTCTTATGAGTGGCGGTCGAGGATGAGCGATGGTCTTTTCCTACCAATCTATCCCCCTAGGAGCATGCGCGTAGTACTTTGTTTCAACGACTAATAGATTTTTGCAATAAGTATGTGAGTTCTTTATGACTAATGTTGAGTCCATGGATTATACGCACTCTCACCCTTCCATCATTGCTAGCCTCTTCGGTACCGTGCATTGCCCTTTCTCACCTCGAGAGTTGGTGCAAACTTCGCCGGTGCATCCAAACCCCGTGATATGATACACTCTATCACACATAAGCCTCCTTATATCTTCCTCAAAACAACCACCATACCTACCTATCATGGCATTTCCATAGCCATTCTGAGATATATTGCCATGCAACTTCCATCATCATCATATACATGACCTGAGCATTCATTGTCATATTGCCTTGCATGATCGTAAGATAGCTAGCATGATGTTTTCATGGCTTGTCCGTTTTTTATGTCATTTCTATGCTAGATCATTGCACATCCCGGTACACCGCCGGAAACATTCATATGGAGTCATATATTTGTCCTAGTATCGAGTTGTAATATTGAGTTGTAAGTAAATAAAGTGTGATGATCATCATTATAGAGCATTGCCCCATAAAAAAGAGAGGCCAAAGAAGCCTAAATAAAAAAGGGGGGGCCAAAGAAGCCCGCCCAAAAAAAAGGAAAAAAAAGGGGCAATGTTACTATCCTTTTACCACACTTGTGCTTCAAGAGTAGCACCATGTTCTTCATATAGAGAGTCTCCTATATTGTCACTTTCATATACTAGTGGGAATTTTCATTATAGAACTTGGCTTGTATATTCCGACGATGGGCTTCCTCAAATGCCCTAGGTCTTCATGAGCAAGCAAGTTGGATGCACACCCACTTAGTTTCAGTTTGAGCTTTCATACACTTATAGATCTTAGTGCATCCGTTGCATGGCAATCCCTACTCCTCGCATTGACATCAATTGATGGGCATCTCCATAGCCCGTTGATTAGCCGCGTTGGTGTGAGACTTTCTCCCTTTTTGTCTTCTCCACACAACCTCCACCATCATACTCTATTCCACCTATAGTGCTATATCCATGGCTCACGATCATGTATTGCATGAAAGTTGAAAAGGTTTGAGTATGTCAAAAGTATGAAACAATTGCTTGGCTTGTCATTGGGGTTGTGCATGATTTGAATATTTTGTGTGATGAAGATGGAGCATAGCCAGAATATATGATTTTGTAGGGATAACTTTCTTTGGCCATGTTGTTTTGAAAACACATGATTGCTTTATTAGTATGCTCGAAGTATTATTGTTCTTATGTCAAATGATAGAATATTGCTTTGAATCACTCATGTCTTAATATTCATGCCATGATTAGACATATGATCAAGATTATGCTAGGTAGCATTCCACATCAAAAATTATCTTTTTTATCATTTACCTACTCAAGGACGAGCGGGAATTAAGCTTGGGGATGTTGATACGTCTCTGTCGCATCTATAATTTTTGATTGTTCCATGCCAATATTATACAACTTTCATATACTTTTGGCAACTTTTTATATTATTTTTGGGACTAACATATTGATCCAATGCCTAGTGCCAGTTCCTATTTGTGGACTAAGGATATGTTTCTCGTTTATGGAGGTAAAAAAGAGCTTGTCGTAAATGGTTACATCGATGCAAGCTTTGACAATGATCCGGATGACTCTAAGTCGCAAACCGGATACGTATTTTTATTGAATGGGGGAGGTGTGAGTTGGTGCAGTTCCAAGAAGAGCGGCGTGGCGGGATGTACGTGTGAAGCGGAGTACATTGCTGCCGCGGAAGCAGCAAATGAAGGAGTTTGGATGAAGGAGTTCATATCTGATCTAGGTTTCATACCTAGTGCATCGGTCCAATAAAAATCTTTTGTGACAATACTGGTGCAATTGCCTTGGCAAAGGAATCCAGATTTCACAAGAGAGCCAAGCACATCAAGAGATGCTTCAATTCCGTCCATCATCAAGTGTTGGAAGGGGACATAGAGATTTGAAAGATACACACGAATCTGAATGTTGCAGAACCGTTGACTAAGCCTCTTCCACGAGCAAAACATGATCAACACCAAAGCTCCATGGGTGTTAGACTCATTACTATATAATCTAGATTATTGACTCTAGTGCAAGTGGGAGACTGATGGAAATATGCCCTAGAGGCAATAATAAAGTTATTATTTATTTCCTTAATTCATGATAAATGTTTATTATTCATGCTAGAATTATATTAATCGGAAACTTAGTACATGTGTGAATACATAGACAAAACATATAATCCCTAGTATGCCTCTACTTGACTAGCTCGTTAATCAAAGATGGTTATGTTTCCTAACCATAGACATGTGTTGTTATTTGATGAACATGATCACATCATTAGGAGAATGATGTGATGGACATGACCCATCCGTTAGCTTAGCATTATGATTGTGTTAGTTTCATTGCTACTGCTTTCTTCATGACTTATACAAGTTCCTCAGACTATGAGATTATGCAACTCCCAAATAACGGAGGAACACTTTGTGTGCTACCAAACGTCACAATGTAAATGGCTGATTACAAAGGTGCTCTACAGGTGTCTCCCAAGGTGTTTGTTGGGTTGGCATAGATCGAGATTACAATTTGTCACTCCGTGTTTCGGAGAGGTATCTCTGGGCCCTCTCGGTAATACTCATCACTATAAGCATTGCAAGCACTATGACTAATGAGTTAGTTACGGGATGAAGTATTACGGAACGAGTAAAGATACTTGCCCATAATGAGATTAAAGTAGGTATTGAGATACCGATGATCGAATCTCGGGCAAGTAACATACCGATGACAAAGGGAACAACGTATGTTGTTATGCGGTTTGACCGATAAATTTCTTCCTAGAATATGTAGGAACCAATATGAGCATCCAGGTTCCGCTATTGGTTATTGACCGGAAGTGAGTCTCTGTCATGTCTACATAGTTCTCGAACCTGTAGGGTCTGCATGCTTAACGTTCGATGACGATTGGTATTATGAGTTTATGTGATATGATGTATCGAAGATTTTTTGGAGTCCCAGATGTGATCATCGACATGACGAGGAGTCTCGAAATGGTGGAGACATAAAGATTGATATATTGGACGACTATATTCGGACACCGGAAGTTTTCTGGAGAAGTTTCAGATAAAACCGGAGTGCCGGAGGGTTACCGGAACCCCATGGGGAACTAATGGGCCTCGATGGGCCCTAGTGGAGAGAGAGGGGGGCCGGCGAGGGAGGACG
>NC_057804.1:127681634-127712124 GCF_018294505.1 Triticum aestivum | reverse complement strand
CCATTTCCTTCCCCCTCTCCCTCTCCTTCCTCCCCCCTCTCTCCCTTTAGGTGGAAACCTACTAGGACTTGGAGTCCTAGTAGGATTCCCCTCTTGGGGGCGCTCCCAAGGAGGGCCGGTTGGCCTCTCCCTTGCTCCTTTATATACGGGGGCAGGGGGGCACCCTAGAACACACAAGTTGATTGTTTAGTCATGTGCGGTGCCCCCCTCCACAGTTACACACCTAGGTCATATCCTCATAGTGCTTAGGCGAAGCCCTGTGCCAGTAACTTCATCATCACCGTCACTACACCATCGTGCTGACGAAACTCTCCCTCGACCTCAGCTGGATCTAGTGTTTGTGGGACATCACCGAGCTGAACGTGTGCAGATCACGGAGATGTCGTACCGTGATTGGTCGAATCGTGAAGACATATGACTACATCAACCACACTATCATAACGCTTCCGCTTTTGGTCTACGAGGGTACGTAGACAACACTCTCCCCTCTCGTTTCCATGCATCACCTAGAGATAAATCTTGCGTGATCATAGGAATTTTTTTGAAATTACTGCATTCCCCAGCAATAGGACCCCGCTGCCACGGGAGGGTAGGACAAAACATGTCATGCAAGTTCTTTTCCATAAGCAGCTATGACTATATTCAGAATACATGCCGACATTACATTGATGAGCTGGAGATAGTTTTATGTCACCCTATGTTATAACTGTTGCATGATGAATCACATCCGACATGATTATCCATCATTGATCCATTGCCTATG
Organism: Triticum aestivum; assembly: GCF_018294505.1. NCBI lineage: Eukaryota > Viridiplantae > Streptophyta > Magnoliopsida > Poales > Poaceae > Triticum > Triticum aestivum. The sequence continues at coordinate 127,711,361 of NC_057804.1, read as the reverse complement.
AGCTTGTTTCATATTGATCTGTGCTTAGTTACTTCTCCGTTGCCACTATTATGATTGCTACAAAATTATCACTGTCACTTTTGCCTCCGTTACCGTTACTTCCATACTATTTTGCTACTAAATACTTTGTTGCAGATATTAAGTTTTTTAGGTGTGGTTGCATTGACAACTCAGCTGCTAATACTTGAGAATATTCTTTGGCTCCCCTTGTGTCGAATCAATAAATTTGGGTTGAATACTCTACCCTCGAAAACTGTTGCAATCCCCTATACTTGTGGGTTATCATGTGACGAGACCAACCTACCCCGAAATCAATAATTAACAAGTACTCCTTTCAAAGATCACTCCCACCTTCTCAGATTGCGACAAGTGGCACACTGCATGCGCATCACTTGTCGCAACCTGGAGTTTTTTCCCGTACATCTATGTATTTAAAAGGTTTTATTTCTTAAACCGTGCGTATAAATCTCAAACCGTTTTCACCATTGGATTCCTAGCGTCAATATCTTCAAAACTAGATCCCATGTTGATAGGTTTTGACGAACTTATTTTCACAAAAAAACCGGTCAAAACTATCGGACGATAAACTTGAACCGGGAGCACGTTTTTTCCCGTTCATGAAGAGGCACGGATGTGCCTCTCGCGAAAGCACAACTGTGCCTCTTGAGGAAGTAAAACCTTGCCTCTCATGGAAGGAAAAAAAATAGAAAACATTTTTTTCCATTTCCGACATGCACGGCCGTGTCTCTTGCAAAAGCACAACCGTGTCTCTCGCAGAAGAAAAAATGTGCCTCTTGTAGAAGGAAAAGAAAAACAGAAAACACATTTTTTTTTGTTTCCGACCTCTCGCAGAAGTAAAACTGTCATGGTGGGCGCATGGCAGATGCCATGGGATGGCTAAAGAGAGGAGGAGGCTCGAGGGCACTGGTGGGCTCTAGAGGCGAGGTCGGCATGAGCAAGCGCGGGACACAAGACATACCCAGGTTCGGGGCTCTTTGGAGAGATAACACCCCTAGTCCTGCCGAGCGTGGTTGATATGCAATGGTACAGAGTTGCTCCTAGAGCTATTTGGGGAAGAAGGAGGACAGGCCAAGGCTTAGGATGCTCTTTCTCCCTTGTTGGTGTGTGAGTGAGTGTGTTCTATTGTTATAATCGCTTGCTTCTCTTGCCCGTATACATGAGGGCTCCTAGGGGGTTTTATAGGTTAACCCCCCAGGGGTACAATGGTAATGTTACAAGGCCGTAGGGCCGGGTTGTCAGCGTCTTGGAACCCGGTGTTGGGACCCGCCGGGTGCCAGGGCTCGTCGGGTTCTTCGGGCATGGGCCCCGCATGCCTAGGGGCACTATTCGCCATCTTTTTGGTCGTCAGGGAGTGGCCGGGTTGAGTCGGGTATAGTGGCGCTCCGTTAGGTCGCCGCTTGTTATCGTCAGCAGTGACAATGGGTGCACTATTGCCACGTTGGCCCTGGTCAGTGGGTAGGTGAGGAGCACTGTTGCCACGCTTCGGCTGACCGGAGGCATGGGCGGGGCACTGTTGCCATGGTCATCGGTGGATGGAGACTCGTCCCGTCGTACATCCCGGATAAGACGGGAGCTGACCCGTTGCTGGGTTGACAAACACGCCAAGCATGGAGCTAGCTTGTTGAGGAAGTCTTGGTGTGCTGGGTTCGGCTGCCTCGGGCTGGTTGTTGGGGCTGAGTTGAGGAGCACGACCCGGTTGGGGATCTTGGCCGAATCGAGGGGCTTGGCCGGGTTGAGCAACCCGGCCAAGCGTGAGCCGGCTTGAGTGGCGATGCTGGCCCGGCCAAGCGTGATTCGGGTTCCGTTGCCTACCCGGGGTTCATCCCCCCGACAGTAGTCCCTGAAGCTGTGAAGGTCCACCATATTTGGATGGGAGGGCCTTCGCAGTCCCCCCCCCCCTTGAGGAGGCGAATTTTGTGACCGTCGAGTCCGGCAACACCCACTGTGTGCCGATTTCTGGAAACCGGATCGAAGCATCCTGGCAGCGGCGGGAAACCGGAGGGTTCGTCCAATGTTGGGGCAATCCCTTGGGCTTCATGCAGGCGCCACATGGCGCCTGGAAGCCGGAGGGGCCTGACAGGCCACGCGCGTGACGGGACAGGGCGATGCGCTGGGGCCCGCTGTTGCACGCCCTTGGCCCATGCACATGGATTTATTACGGCGTCCACAAGTCGGTTGCTCTTCCCCATGTAGTTATCGCGTGCGTACTTGTGCACTTATTGCGGGAAAGTGGGAAGGGCGAGCGCAAACAATACCACTTCCCCATGTTTCGAACCATGGCTTATAAATTGGGGCGGGGGGCGGCGGAAATCATTCTCACTCGCGCTCCCCTGTCTCTTCATCATCTCTCTACTTCTTGCGACCGCCGTGCTGCGACGCTCGCCGTTCCGAGCAGAGCTTCATCGTCACTCTTGTACCTTCTTTCTTCTTCTTCTTCGTCGATGGCGCTGCCATCGGGCTCGTGGATGGGCTCGACCTTCACCCTGGACGACATCGCCTATCTCTGCACCACCAGATGCTTTCCGGGGGAGACGGAGATCGCCGCATGCCTGCCACAGGGCGAGCGAGAGCCGCGGCCCGAGGGCACAGAGCGCGTGGGCTTCCTCCCGCACTTCAAGCGCAGGTTCGGCCTTCCCGCAATCACCTTCTTCCATGACTTACTAGAGTTCTTCAGGCTCCAGCCCCATCATCTTGGCACCGGTGCCATCATGCAGCTTTCGGGCTTCGTCACCATCTACGAGGGGTACCTGGGGGTCGAGCCTTAGATCGATCTCTGGGTGCACTTCTTTTCTTTGAAGAAGCAGGGGCCGAGGGCCGGGGAGATGTCCGACTGTGGGTCTGCCATCATCTTGAAGTGGTAGGGCACGGACTGCCCCAAGATGCCGCTGGAGGATTCTGCCAAGAAATGGCAGAACTCCTTTTTCTACGTCCGCAATCTTGGCGAGGACCGCATCAATCTGCTGCCCTTCGTCAACGCGCTGCCACGGGCGAGGCAGAACTGGGGTTATTACCCCAAGCACCCATCGCAGGAGGTGCTCAACCTGTGCGAGCGAGTGTCGGAGATGAAGGCGCGGGAGAGGCTCTCCGGCACCGACCTTATCGCCGCCTTCATCATGCGCCGGGTGTTGCCGCTACAACGACGCAGCTGCCTCATCAGTCAGATGACCGGCCTTCAGGATCCCAACTGCATGTCGGTCATGCGCCTGGGGGTGGACCAGGTAGCACGCTGGGTCAACAACATCTCCAAGGCTACGTTGCGGGATGACTGGCAGTTTGGGAAGCCACCATACAGCCACGCGAACCCGGTGCCCATGGTCCCTGGTCTTTGTACTTCGCTGCCGCCCATCTTCTTATTTGTCCCGACGCGATGAGAGAGGTGCTTCTGAACGCCATCCGGCATCCTTATGCCCGGGCGCCATCGCAGGTGGTGCAGGCCGAGTTGGAGGAGCCCGTGGCCCATGGCGAAGGGGAGGAGGCGGCCGCCGACATCGGTGCAGGGCGCCATGCGGGTAAGTTTTGTCTTTCATATTTCTTTGAGAGACCGGGCGCGACGCGGCATGGGCGATGTTGATGCGAGTTGTTGATGTAGTGGCGCTAGGAGGGGGAGGCGAAGGCGCGGGCGATGCCGGGTCGTCGCGGGGGGCGCCGGCGGTGAGCCGACCGCATGGGAAGGATAACGTCATGCCGCGGGCCCCAGCCATGAAGCGCGCAGCGAACGCGGCCGGGGGAGGGCGCGGGCCCGCCGGGTCGCTACGGGCACGGGGCGGGACCCGCGAGGTCTTCGGGCCCCAGACCTAGGAGGAGGAGCCGATGGACGCCGTCAGCCGACATCTGCGAGGGCAGATGGACCGGATGCAGGCCTTCGCCCAGGCCGAGGTGGAGCAGACGCGGGAGCTGGAGCGCGCCGTGCTGGTAAGTTCTTTTCCTTGTCTTCTGTTTTTTTTACTTTTCTGTGGCTTCTTCTTTGTGGGGGCGCGCCAGCGCACCCACAGGGTGTAGCTCCCGACATTCGGGCTAACTACATAGTAGTTGGGTCGAATCTTAAACTGTTGTCTTGTGCTGACCGTCACTTTATGCAGCAACTGGATTACTACCGGGTCAGCGCCTTCAACCGGCTCCTGGGCAAGTATCGGCAGCTCAAGCAGCAGCTTGCCACAAAGGAGGAGGAGCTCCGCGTTGCCGCAGGTATTTTTCTTGTGTGCTCTTTTTTAGTGGGGGCGCACTAGCGCACCCACTGGGTGTATCCCCTGAGATTCGAGCCAACTGCGTAGCAGTTGGGTCGAATCTTGAAACTGGTCATTTGTTTCTGAGTCTTCTTTTTGTAGCCGAGGTGCTATCTCGGAAGACCCGGTTGTTTCGGGCTGGCCTCCACTATGACCAGCTTGTTGCCGACGTCGTCCAGCTTGAGGCCGAGGTGGAGAAGGCGAAGGCGGAGGCGACATGAGCACGGCAGGTGCTTGATGAAGCCAGCCGGCTACAGTAGCGGCTGGCAGGCGACAAGAGCCGTCTTGAGGCTGAGGTGGACCGCCTCAACGCGGAAGCTGCTAAGGTTGTGGAGGCGCAGCGGGCCCTTGCCGAGGTGGACCGGCAACACGGCAAGCTGGCCGACGACAAGGGCCATCTCCAGGCCGAGGTGGAGCGCCTGAAGGGGCTGGTGGACGTGGCGGAGGAACTTGTCAAGAGGAGACCCACTGCCGTGAGGTGTCCGAGAAGGCGACCGAGGCCAAGGACGCCAAGTTGCAGGATGCCCTTGCCAAGGTGCCCGACTTGGAGAAGATGCTCCAGGAGTGTGACCAAACCATTGGCTGGGAGTAGCGCGGTACGTTGCTCGAAGCGCATCACCTGGAAGAGTCCTTCTCCAGTAAGTGCTTTTCTTGGGTTTTGCCGAGTTGGGATCCCGGCTTCTTTTCCTTGGTGATCTTTTCTAACTTGCTTTGCTTCCTGGCAGGGGCCTTCCAGGAGACGCGCCAGCTGGCGGAGGAAGCCGTCCACTTTCAGCGCGACCCGCTAGAAGTCGTTGGCTCTAGGACCGACCCACAAGTGGCTTGGACCTTCCCGGAGATCATGACCGCCACCGAGGCTCATCTGCGAGTCTTGGGCGAGTAGATGGGGCAGCTCTCTCAGGGCGGCACGGCGATGACGACGACCCTATGGCTAGGCTCCGTCACGCCAAACAGCTTCACGTGACTGGCGCGGTGGTTGGAGATGGGGCCAGACTGGCTCCACGAGTGGCGCGTTTCCGTCGCTCGTGCTGGCGCCGAGATGGCGCTCAGGTTTGCGGTGTCCTGGCATCCGGACCTGCAGCTGGATGCGTTGATGGGCCAGCGGGCCGGCTCGGAGGACCAGCTGCAGGCGCAGGCCGGACAGATCGCTGCCCGAGCCAGCTAAATCACCGGGTTCGCCTTCCATGATGAGTTCCTCCCGGAGCGGGCGAAGAATGGCGGAGTCGTGCCCGGCGATGACTACGGCCTGCTTCTGCATGACCCGAAGGGTAGCTCCGAGGAGACAGACGTCTACCGTGATGTGGATGCCGAGGAGGAAGGTACTGGCGCCTCGGCGAACCCGAAGGCCACCAAGGGGGAGTCATCAGCTGTGCGACCCAGTGCTGGAGATGCCTGAGGCTGCCCTGTTATGTCTTAGTAAATTTTTTTGTTAGGTAGCAGGTCCACCCACCCACTGGGTGTATCCGGGTGTAATGAACTCTGGCCTTGGGCCTGTCTTTTTAAAATTTGTGATGTGTATATTTCGTGGATGCCTGTGCTTTTGCTTTTCGTTTTTGAGCCATTTTCTAGCGACCTTCCCCTCTTGGACCTCCCCCCCCATGAGTCTGATAGCCGAGGCTCCGGCCCGTGACAAGGAGTTCGGTCTTTGAGAGGTGCGTGTGGTACTTAGGCTTTCAAAATGTTGAGCGCAAATGGAACACCCACTGGGCCGGCTGGCAGCAATCCGACGAAGCCGGTTGGTGAGCAGCCGGTCGTGCGGCCACTTAAAGTGGCGGGCCGGGTTGGGCGACCCGACGATCCTTGCCTTAGTGTTTGAGGCATGCTGGTGCTTTGGCCCATTGTGCTTGCCAGCCGACAGCCGAAGCCGGTTCTGTGGCCTAGGGTGAAGTGGGGGGCCGCGGCATCCTTAATGCGTTGGGAACCACTAAGGTAGGCGGCGGGTGGCGACCAAGCCGGCCAGCCCCCAAACCCCCGGGTTGAACGAGTCAGACCGGTGGTCGGGTTTAAGAGCAAAGTGATGCACAAATGTAAGAGACACAATAGCTTGGTTGAAAAAGGGCAGCCCCGAGCGTCGTTCGGGGACTCCATAATTTCATGAGATTACAAAAGGCAGTGATACATACGTGCATACAACTAACTACAAAACAGGCGAAGGATTTCTGTGTTCCACGACCGTGTTGTTTCTTCGCCGGCGGTGTCTTTCTTGCACTTGTTTGACTTGCGGGCATCGATGCGGTAGTAGGCATTGCGGTCGCACAAGGCCTTGCTGACAATGAATGTGCCCTCCCATGGAGGGGACAACTTGTGCTGGCCGGCTTTCTCTTGGATGAGTCGGAGGACGAGGTCTCCTTTGCGATGCGAGGGGCTTGATCTTCTTGTTGTGGTAGTGCCTCAGGCCTTGCTGGTAGATGGCTGAACGCCTGAGCACCAGGAGACGTGCTTCTTCGAGTAGGTCGACACTGTCTTTGCGGGCTTCTTTGGCTTCGGCTTCAGTGTACATTGCGACACGCGGCGAGTCGAACTCGACGTTGGTCGGGATGACGGCTTTGGCTCCATAAACAAGGAAGAATGGGGTGAACCCGGTCGACCAGTTTGGCGTGGTGCAGAGGCTCCAGAGGATGGCCGGCAACTCGTCGAGCCAGCTGCCGGGTGAGCGGATGAGTGGCTCGACGAGTCACGACTTGATGCTGGATAGGATAAGGCCGTTGGCCCACTCGACCTGCCCGTTGGACTGTGGGTTTGCAATGGAAGCCAGGTCGAGGCGGATGCCGGAGACGGAGCAGTATTGTGCGAGCGCGCCCTTGGTGAAGTTGGTGCCATTGTCCGTGATGATGTTGTTCGGCATGTTGTATCATACCGCAATGTCTTTGATAAATCGGACGGCCGTCGGCCCGTCTAGCTTCTTGATTGGCCGTGCTTCGATCCACTTGGTGAACTTGTCCACCGCCACCAGCAAATGCGTCATGCCGCCTCGGGCGGTCTTGAAGGGCCCCACCATGTCGAGTCCCCAGACCGCGAAGGGCCAAGCGATCAGGATGGTCCGGAGTGCTAATGCCGGCTGGTGGCTGCGCTTACTGAAGCGCTGGCATCCCTCGCACTTGAGGATGAGCGACTCAGTGTCTTGGAGGGCCGTAGGCCAGTAGAAGCCATGGCAGAAAGCCTTGGCCACCAGGGACCGTGAGGCGGCGTGGTGCCCGCACTCGCCCTGGTGTATGTCGAGGAGGATCTCAATGCCTTGGTCCTGGTCGATGCAATGTTGGAACACGCCGGTGGAGCTGCGCTTGAAGAGCTCGTTGTTGATGATGTTGTAGGCGGACGCCCGGCGCTGCACTTGCCGGGATTCGGTCTCGTCCATGGGGAGGACCCCGTTCTCCAGGAACTCTGAGATGGGAAGGGCCCAAGATGGGGCCATTACCATGGCGAAGACGGCCACCAGGGCGGGTTCTGGGGTGGCAACCCCCGAGCTGGGTTGAGCAGCCCCCGGGTCGGGGACAGCGGCGGCCGGGTCGAGGGTGACGGTGGCCGGGTCGACGACTTCAGCCCCCGGGCCGGGTTGAGGTGCGGCCGTGTTGTCCGGAACATAGATGGACTCGGAGTCTGGAGACGGTTTGATGGACGGCTTGTGCAGGTGCCCGAGGGAGACGCCGGACGGGATGGACTATCGGGACGAGGCGATCTTGGCGAGCGTGTCGGCCGCCTCATTTTCCGTGCGCGGGACGTGGAGGAACTCACCGCCCATAAAGAATCCGAACAACTTCTGGATGAGAAAACGGTAGCTCGCCATGTTGGGGTCGTGGGTGTCCCACTCGCCGGTGAACTGCTACACCACTAGATCCGAGTCGCTGTATCATAGGATGCGCCGGATGCCGAGTTCCTTGGCAAGTCGGAGGCCATGCACAAGGGCTTCATACTCGGCGACGTTGTTGGAGGCGGCGAGGTGGATCTGGAGCGCGTAGCGAAGCCGGTCACCCTTCGGGGAGGACAACACAATGCTGACCCCTAGATCGAGACGCATATTGGAGCCGTCGAAGTGCATGCGCTAGTGTGTCGATTATGGCGGTGGCGGCAGGTACTGGGTCTTGGTCCAGTCGATGAGGAAGTCGGCCAGGGCTTGGGACTTGATCGTGGTGCGGGCCCCATAGAAGATGGTGTGGCCGGCTAGCTCGAGCGCCCACTTAGCGACCCGGCCAGAAGCGTCCCGGCACCCGATGATCTCGCTGAGGGGGGCCGTGCTGACCATGGTGACAATGTGCTCTTGGAAGTACTGCTTCAATTTCTTAGCGGTGAGGTACACGCCGAAACACATCTTCTGGTAGTGCGGGTAGTTCTTCTTGGAGGCGAAGAGCACCTCGCTCAGGTAGTAGCCCGGGCGCTGGACGGCTTGGACCTTGCCCTTCTCTGGTCGCTCAACCACCATCACCGTGTTGACTGACCGTGAAGTCGCGGCAATGTAGAGCAACAATGTCTCCTTCTCGGCTGGTGTGGCCAGGACTGGTGCGGTGGAGAGCATGCGCTTGAGGTCTCGGAAGGCCTCGTCCGCCTGGTCATTCCATTCGAACGGTGTTGTCTTCTTCATCAGCTGATACAGGGGCAAGGCCCTCTCGCCCAGCTGGCTGAGAAACCGGCTAACTGAGGCCAAGCAGCTGGTGAACTTCTGGACAACGCGTAGCCGAGCCGGCTTGCGCATGCGCTCGATGGCCTTGATCTTCTCCGGGTTCGCCTCAATGCCGTGCTCCGAGACGAGGAAGTCGGGTAGCTTTCCGGCCGGGACACCGAAAACGCACATCTCTGGGTTGAGCTTGACTTTGTATTCGCACAGGTTGGCAAATGTTTCCTTCAGGTCGTCGAGGAGCATGAGGTGCTACTTGGTCTTCACCATGATGTCGTCCACGTAAACGTGGATGTTGCGGCCGAGCTGCAACAGCAAGCATTTCTGCATGCAGTGCTGGAAGGTGGTGCCGGCGTTCTTCAGGCCGAACGACATGGTGATGTAGAAATACGCCCCAAAGGGCGTGATGAAGGACGTCTTCAGGGCGTCGGCCGGGTCCAGCTTTATCTGGTGATAGCCGGAGTAAGCATCCAGGAAGGACAAGAGCTCACACCCGGCGGTGGAGTCGATGACTTGGTCGATCCGCGGGAGGCCGAACGTATCCTTGGGACAAGCCTTGTTCAGGCTGGTGTAGTCGATACACATGCGCCAGGTGTTGTTCTTCTTCAGGGCGAGGACTGGGTTGGCCAGCCACTCGGGGTGGAATACTTCCATGATGAAGCTGGCCGCCAAAATCTTGCCGACTTCTTCATCGATGGTTCTTCTCTTCTCTTCGGAGAAATGTCATAGGGGTTGGTGGACAGGCTTGGCATCCGTGTGGATGTGGAGTTTGTGCTCGGCGTACTTCCTTGGGATACCTGACATGTCCTTTGGGGTCCATGCAAAAATATCCTGATTCTCATGGAGTGCCGGTGTACTAAAATAGGGGCACTACTTTGTACCCCTTTACTAAGTGCACGGGCAGTCAAAGCCGTGTGGCCACGACCGCACTAAGCAGGGCAAAGGAGAGGGCCGGAGCTGCAGAAACAATCAGCACAACACCAAGACTAAAGTAGACCAAGAAACAAGACAATTATCCCCGACAAGAGCCTTGCCGGGGTAGGATCCACGACCCCGACAAGAGTCTTGCTGGGGCAACTTGCCCAGCTCTACGCCAGCAGGACGCACTACCCTTGAGCCCAAGTTTCCCAACCTCATTGGGACCAAGGCTCGGGAGGCACTTCCGTGGCGGCATGCAGATCTTTGTGAAGACAAGAGGCATTCTAAGACAGAGGAGGAATAGAAAGCAACAAAGCCACGGCAAGATCCTTGCCAAAGGAGCACACAAGACCCGCGGCAACATCCTTGCCAGGGGAGACTACGACGCCGTGGCAAGGCCCTTGCCGGGGCCCCGGCAAGGCCCTTGCCAAGGACATTCGTGACATCTACGCCAGGCCCGCGCCTGCCACGGTCCCGCCCCCGTTCTCTATGCAGCTACCAGCCCACCAGCTGGGCAGGCACCTACGTGTCCACAGGGGGCTTCTGGGCCAACTCAGCGCATGCCTACATGGTGGCATGCAAATCTTCACGAAGGCCCTCCCGTGGCGCCACCTCAGCTGACTGCTAGTCTACATGGTGCCACCTCAGCTGCCTGCTAGTCCACATGGCGCCGCACGCCTTGCTGGCTCGGGCGCGTGTTGAAGCAGAGAAGGGCGGCAGCGGACGGGACATGGGTTCGCATTCAATGCGCCTTGTCCCATACGGCTATCGATAGGATTAAGAACAGTACCCCAATGCCACCTCCTGGTGCCACTGTGGCGATCCCCTTGCCTATAAAAGGAGGCCCAAGGCATCTCGGAGAAGGATTCGGATCTTTGGACAAGTTACGCCCATTGTAGCTAGCTCCAGAACAAGAACACTCGAACAGAGATCTTAGGCAGGAGTAGGGTGTTACGCACAATGTGGCCCGAACCTGGGTAAACACCCTGTGTCCACTGGCCTCTGATCTTGCTCTCCTCTCAACCCCGTGCCCCGCAACCGTAGTAGGGATCTCGTTTTGATCCCATAGGTGTCGTTTCCACTGACATCTTTGGCGCGCTAGGTAGGGGGCGCTGCTTGTTGAGAGAATCTGATTTGGGAGTTGTTTCAGTAGTTCTTCATTGCCATGGCACCCAAGAAGAAGACGGCGACGGTGATCGGCTCGTCCAGAGCTGGACCGTCCGCACCAGTGCGGGCGGGGAGTGGGCCAGTCGCAAAGAGGACCCGGGGTGCGGCCCGCGAACACCCTTATCGCTCTGGCAGTCAGGCCTTGGCAAGCGGCGCCGTTCGTGAATAGAGTGACGGGCCGTGCGTCACCGGATCCAGAGATGGAATCGTGCCCCCCGCAGGCAGCGCGGGGCCTTCCACGGTTGCCATCGTACCACCAGTTGGTGGCACGGCGACCTCTAAGACGCTCATGCCGGCGCCCACCGCGCGCTCCTCTCAAGTTGCGCGTGGTGAGCAACGTTGCCACGTTGAGGATCCTGGGCGCCACTGTGGGAAGAGCCCTGCACACCATTCGCAGGACGAAGAAGCCAGCACGCACGCCGGAGCGCTGGCGGGAATGGCGCACGACCACAAGATCGTGATAGAGCTCTCTCTATCGTGGTCAGAGGTCCGAGTGCGTCACGGTCCACGCAGCTTTCGCCACCACCCACGCCAACAGAAGCATTGGCGCGAGCGCAACTACTCCTTGATTGCCCTCCTGCTGCGGATAAGCTTGACGAGTGGAGAGCCACCATCTGGAGCCTCGTCGGCATCGCCAACAGGGATGAGCCGCGGCCAGCGGCGCCCCTGGACCGGTGCTCCGTAGAGCTACCACATCCTAGCAGGGCAGGGGCTAGGGGAGATTCTGTCACGGTGCACTATCCTCCCCCACACCAGCCACCGCGAGCAGCAGTCCGTCGTGATGACGCTTGCGACAACATGTTAGTAGCATCGTCCGACCCACGGACCCGCTGCGATCAATGCCAAGTTCTTCAGGAGCGAGTTCATGAAGATGCTCGAACCACTATCAAGCGCCGGCGCGATGCGCGGTACCAATCTGATAGGCGGGCGGGACCCGCTGTGGACAACCCGGCTCAGGAGGCTACGGTGGCCTACCTTACAAGGCGGGTTGCCGGCCTTTACCCGTGAGCTGTGGCAGTTCCAGTGGCCTTCCCACCGCATGTTCAAGCCTAACGTGGGCAAGAAGTACAACGGCAAGACCCACCCGTCGGAATTCCTCAGCATCTACACCATTGCGATGCAGGCTGCCGGGGCGCGCGACGACAAGGTGCTCGCAAATTATTTCTAGTTAGCACTTAAGCCCAACGTCATGTCATGGTTGATGCACTTGCCAGCAGATTCCATTTCTTCTCACTACAAAAAAAATACACTTCCGTGATGATACGTGTTTGTCATAGTAGGTCGCGTTTTTTGTCATGCATGTACATCCATGACAAATTCATGACAGAATCAAGATAGTCATACCTGTGTTGTCGTAGAAGTGTTCGATGACATTACCAAAATTATCATCACGGAAGTGTCCACTTCCATGACGATAAATCGCGCATCACAGAAGTGCTTTCGTCAAGGGTGACTGAGGGAGTCCTGGATTAGGGGGTGTACGGATGGCCGGACTATGACCTTTGGCCGGACTCCCGGACTATGAAGATACAAGATTGAAGACTTCGTCCCGTGTCCAGATAGGACTTTCCTTGGCGTGGAAGGCAAGCTTGGCGATATGATATGAAGATCTCCTCCCATTGTAACCGACTCTATGTAACCCTAGCCCTCTCCGGTGTCTATATAAACCGGAGAGTTTTAGTCCGTAGGACGAATAACAATCATACCATAGGCTAGCTTCTAGGGTTTAGCCTCTCTGATCTCGTGGTAGATCAACTCTTGTACTACCCATATCATCAATATTAATCAAGCAGGAGTAGGGTTTTACCTCCATCGAGAGGGCCCGAACCTGGGTAAAAACACCGTGTCCCTTGTCTCTTGTTACCATCCGCCTAGACGCACAGTTCGGGACCCCCTACCCGAGATCCGCCGGTTTTGACACCGACATTGGTGCTTTCATTGAGAGTTCCTCTGTGTCGTCACCTTTAGGCCCGATGGCTTCTTCGATCATCAACCACGATGCGGTCCAGGGTGAGACTTTTCTCCCCGGACAGATCTTCGTATTCGGCGGCTTCGCACTGCGGGCCAATTCGCTTGGCCATCTGGAGCAGATCGAAAGCTACGCCCCTGGCCATCAGGTCAGATTTGGAAGCTTAAACTACACGGCCAACATCCGCGGGGACTTGATCTTTGACGGACTCGAGCCACGGCCGAGCGCGCCGCACTGTCACGATGGGCATGATCTAGCTCTGCCACCGGACAGTGCCCAGAGCGCCGCTCAGGTGTCCGCTCCGACCATTAGCTCGGAGCCGACTGCGCCAGTCGGGGACGGACGGTTGGACGCCGCCCCAGGAGCCGCAATCTCTACGGTGATAGAGCCGAATACCAGCCTAGTCCTTTGCGAGGCCTGTGACTCCAGGGTGCCGGACTCCTTTCCGGACTTCGAATCTTCCGCACCCCTTCCGATCGAACCCGATTGGGCTCCGATCATGGAGTTCACCACCACGGACGTCTTTCAGCACTCGCCCTTTGGCGATATCCTGAATTCACTAAAGTCTCTCTCTTTGTTAGGAGAGCCCTGGCCGGACTATGGTCAGCATGGTTGGGATGTGGACGACGAAGAAATTCGAAACCCACCCACCACCCACTTTGTAGCCACTGTCGACGATCTAACCGACATGCTCGACTTCAACTCCGAAGACATCGACGGTATGGACACCGATGAAGGAGACGACCAAGAACCAGCACCTATAGGGCACTGGAAAGCCACCTCGTCATATGACATATACATGGTGGACACCCCCAAAGCAGGGGATGGCGATGAAAAAACGGAGGACGACCCCTCCAAGAAGCAACCCAAGCGCCAACGTCAGCGGTGCCGCTCTAAATCCCGCCAAAGCAAAAACGGCGAGTTCGGCACTGGAGACAACAACACCCCGGACAATGCCGAAGACAACCCCCTCCAGCAGGATTCAGTGCAGGAGGACAGAGAAGCCAGCCCTCATGAGAGAGCGGCAGACAGGGAGGTCGAGGACGACAATTACATGCCTCCCTCAGAAGACGAGGCAAGCCTCGACGACGACGAATTTGTCGTGCCAGAGGATCCCGTCGAACAAGAGCGTTTCAAATGCAGGCTTATGGCCACGGCAAGCAGCCTCAAGAAAAAACAACAGCAGGTTAGAGCTGACCAAGACTTGCTAGCCGATAGATGGACTTAAGTCCTGGCGGCCGAAGAGTATAAACTCGAACACCCCTCCAAGAGCTACCCAAAGCGCAGGCTGCTACCCCAGCTAGAGGAGGAAGCAACTAAACATACATCACCAGCGTATGATGCGCCCGATCGGCCACCCCGTGGCCACGACAGAGAGGCCTTTCGGCCCTCAACTCAAGCCGCACCTCGGTGCCGCTCCAAAAATATCAGAGCACAGGGAAACGCAACAGACCTGCGAGACATATTGGAGGATAAGGCAAGGCAAACAAGATTGATCGACGGATCGCGTGGGCTCCCCACATCACGTGACGATAACCGTCATGCCGGATATGATAAATATGGCCAGGCCGAACAGAACAGACAAAGCTCATCCGAGCTACGTCGCGATATAGCCTAGTATAGGGGCGTCGCACACCCACTATGCTTCATAGACAAAGTAATGGATCATCAAATCCCCGAGGGTTTTAAACCCGTAAACATCGAATCATACGATGGCACAACAGATCCCGCGGTATGGATCAAGGATTATCTCCTTCATATCCACATGGCCCGTGGTGATGATCTACACGCCATCAAATACCTCCCGCTCAAGCTTAAAGGACCAGCTCGGCATTGGCTTAATAGCCTGCCAGCAGAGTTAATTAGTTGCTGGGAGGACCTGGAATCTGCATTCCTTGACAACTTCTAGGGCACTTATGTGCGATGACCAGACGCCGATGACCTAAGCCACATAATCCAGCAGCCAGAGGAATCGGCCAGACAATTCTGTACACGGTTCCTAACCAAGAAAAATCAAATAGTCGACTGTCCGGACGCAGAGGCCCTTGCAGCCTTCAGGCACAACATCCGAGACGAATGGCTTGCCCGACACCTAGGACAGGAAAAGCCAAAATCTATGGTAGCCCTCACGACACTCATGACCCGCTTTTGCGTGGGAGAAGACAGCTGGCTAGCTCGTAGCAATAACATAACCAAGAGCCCTGGCAATTCGGATACCAAGGACAACAATGGCAGGTCACGTCACAACAAGCACAAGCGCCACATTAACGGCGACAATACTGAGGATACGGCAGTTAATGCCGGATTCAGAGGCTCTAAACCCAGTCAGCGGAAGAAGCCATTCAAAAGAAACCCTCCGGGCCCATCCAATTTAGACCGGATACTCGATCGCTCATGCCAGATACACGGCACCCCCGAAGAACCAGCCAACCACACCAGCAGGGATTGTTGGGTGTTCAAGCAGGCAGGCAAGTTAAGTGCCGAAACCAGAGACAAGGGGCTGCATAGCGATGACGAGGAGGATCCCTGGCCGCCGAATAACAGAGGACAGAAGGGCTTCCCCCGCAAGTGCGGACGGTGAACATGATATACGCAACCCATATCCCCAAAAGGGAGCGGAAGCGTGCTCTCAAGGACGTCTATGCGTTGGAGCCAGTCGCCCCAAAGTTCAACCCATGGTCGTCCTACCCGATCACTTTTGATCGAAGGGACCACCCCACTAGCATCCGTCACGGCGGATTCGCCGCATTGGTCCTAGACCCAATCATTGACGGATTTCACCTCACTAGAGTCCTCATGGACGGCGACAGCAGCCTGAACCTGCTTTATCAGGATACAGTGCGAAAAATGGGTATAGATCCCTCAAGGATTAAACCCACAAAGACAACCGTTAAAGGCGTCATACCAGGTGTAGAAGCCAGCTGTACAGGCTCGGTTACACTCGAAGTGGTCTTCGGATCCCCGGATAATTTCTGAAGCGAAGAGTTAATCTTCGACATAGTCCCATTCCGCAGTGGGTATCACGCCCTACTCGGACGAACCGCATTCGCAAAATTCAATGTGGTGCCGCACTATGCATATCTCAAGCTCTAGATGCCAGGCCCTCATGGAGTCATTACGGTAAATGGAAACACCGAACACTCTCTCCGAACGGAGGAGCACACGGCGGCCCTGGCGGCGGATGTACAAAGTAGCCTCTCAAGGCAATTCACCAATCCGGGTGTTAAACGTCCGGACAACGTCAAGCGCGCACGAAGTAACCTACAACAAAACGACTGGCACGTTCCGAGCAAACATAGCAGTGCGGCCCCAACCCCAGCCCTCGCCAGATGGCGATAGTGGTACCACGCGTACATAATTACGCTTTGAAAATACCATGGGAATAAGGGGAGGGGCACAACCACGGCACGCCCAGAATGCGGCTCAACCGCACTAGGGGCTCCCTATTCTACCATTTCCTTTCTTTTTATATACTTTCAGGACCCAACTATCTGGAAGGCCTGTCCGGCAATACACTCGCCGAACACACGATGCAACAGCCAGGGAGAGAACAAGCCACGTCAAATGTCCAGGTGGTCTCTATAACGAGCTAAATACCTGTTTTACTTAAAGTCTCGCAGCTTGCCCTTGGAGGGGGACATGTCAAATAATCCCATCTCTTGCTTATCGCACTATTTGTATCGTTCTGCTTTCATAGCAGCCCTTTTTAATAAACAATACATAGCTCTTATCTATTATTGTATCCATCTATTTTTATACAAATATGTTCAGTCATGACATTATGCAACCGTACACTTTGGTACGGCCAATACACCAGGGGCTTAAGCACCCCATAACACGGTATGAGAAGACCGAACACTCTCATGAGTGCAGCACCCCGAACTTATAGCACTATATGCATCGGCTCCGAATCATGTCTTGGGTCAATAGTTGGGTTTTCCCGGCTCCCATGTTTTGGTACCTTACGTTCCGCAATGTTGGCTAAGGTAGCGCTGGGAGAACTACTGCGATTGTGTCCCAGTTGAGCTGGGTTAACACCTCAGTAGAGAAAGCTAAAACTGACCGTCATGATACTGCGAGAGACCGGTCGCTGTTCGCGAGGTTTTTCGAGTCCCTAAAGACTTATGCCGCTTAGAGCGAGGAGCCGGATTTATCTGGCCTAGGCGTGGATAGCGCCCCGAACTCGGTCTTCCGAATACTAGGGGCTTCGCCGAAATTTAAAATTATAGAATTCTATGGCTAAGTGAGAGTGATAAAGCATTATAAGTCCGACGGCCTTGTTCGTTGTGCTGAGCGCCTCCCTAGATGGACCCAAGAATGGGAACAAGAGCGCTCAGGTTTATCCCGAACACCCCAGCACTCGTGGCATGGGGGTAGAAGCCGACGACTTGCATCTCTCAGATTTAATAAACGGCCGCACAGAAGGTAATATTTTAAATTAACAAGCATTACTTAGCGCATATGAACAAAGTTTTCAGCGTACAGGATAACAGATGCGAGTCTACTCAAAAATTACATCTTTGGAGCATTCACCCGCTATAAGGCGGGCACCCTTCAGGACGCCCTCATAATACATCTCGGTCTTGCGATACTCCTTGCCCGGTGGTGGCGCGTCCGTCACAAGCTTCTCGGCGTCCATCTTGCCCTAGTGCACTTTAGCACAGGCAAGGGCCCGACGGGCACCTTCAATACAGATGGAGCGCTTGTTGACTTCAATCCATGGACATGCGTCCACCAGCCACCGCACCAGACCGAAGTAGCTCCCAGGCATGGCTTCTCTAGGCCACAGCCGAACTATGAGGCCCTTCATGGCCTATTCGGCCACCTTGTGGAGCTCGACCAGCTGCTTCAGCTGGTCGCTCAAGGGCACCTGATGTCCGGCCTCAGCATATTGAGACCAGAACACCTTTTCCCTCAAGCTCCCCTCCTCGGCTCGGTAGAACGCGGCAGCATCAGACACACTACAGGGCAGATCGGTGAACGCTCCTGGAGAGCTCCGAATTCGGGTAAGTAATAGATAATTCACTTTTATATGCTTGATTTGCATAAAGAATGCCTTACCCGCCGCTATCTTCTTTATCGCCTCGATCTCCTGGAGGGCCTTCTGGGCTTCGGCCTTAGCGGTTTTGTCACTCTCAAGAGCCAAGGTGATCTCGGACTCTCAAGTCTTCGAGTCACGCTCCAAACTCTCGTGTTTCTCCGCGAGAGCCTAGAGCTCTTGCCACACCTCCGCCACCCGCGCCTCCTGCTTCTCTCGCTCGGTGCGCTCCAAGGCCGCACTATTTTCGGCCTTGGACACCGCTTCCTTCAGGGTCGCCACCTCGGTCGTGGCCCCTGCAATACCCACGTTATTCTTGTCATTTTTTTGCAACAAAATCCTTTCTATAAGGTATTACTTTAATAAGGTATTACTTACCTTCCTTGTCCTCGAGCTGCTTCTTGGCATGGCCGAGCTCGTTCTCGGACCGCTCGAGGTTCTGCTTCAATGCGTCGACCTCCGCAGTCAGTGCGGCAGAGGTCAGCAGCGCAGCCTGCATTCGCATATTGACATATTTATGTTAGACTCTTGCGTATATCTTTTTAGATCCTCAGCTCGGCTTTTCTTTCCGAACACCAAACTGAGCATCAGGGGCTACTGTCTATGCGGTAATATTCTTACATATCTTAAAGCTTACCTCAAAGCCTGTTAGAAGGCTGGTACAGGCTTCAGTCAGCCCGCTCTTGGCAGACTGAACTTTCTGGATCACCGCACTCATGATAGTGCGGTGCTCCTCGTCGATGGAGGCGCTGTTAAGCACCTCCAGCAAATTGTCCAGTGTCTCCAGTTGGACGGAGGCTGCCGGCGTCGTAGGCATGCCCTTCTTGCAAAGGCGCCGCCTACCGGTCTCTGGAACTGTTGATGGTTCCAGAGCGGTGTCCGGCCCAGGGCCGGACTTAGATCCCTCTGGGGCTTTACCCCCTTTGGGCCTGGAGTCTGGGAGGTCGCCTTGCGGCGCCTCCAGGACCACCTCCTCCTGGTTTAGTCCCTTTTGGGACTCCACCTCGGCGTCGTCCGTAGGGAGAGGGGAGGAGGCCGTTGGAAGTGAAGTGCTATTCACATCCGACGAATCCAGGGAGCCGCTCGACGAATCGCCGAGCTGAGCCTTGAGCGGACTGCATGATTGAATTCGGCGTCAGAAGGTACCATACAATAGAGGAGCGCCATAAGTTATTCTGGTATGCGGACACTCACGATTTTGCCAGGGGCTTGACCCTGGACGGCCATTCCTCCTCGCCGTCTTCGGCATCGGAGTTGTAGTCCGGCAGAAGGGTCCTCCCCTTCTTGGACCCTCCGGCCTCCCCAGTTGGGGCGGCCTTCCTTTTCTTTCCTCCCCCCCGCTGGAGGGGGAGAGGCTTCTTCTTCTTCCTCCTCCTCGTCCTCAGAGACGGAGGGTGCTTCAGGGTTGTCAGGCAATGAATCCGACACCACCAGGCACTGGGAACTCTTTCGAGTCCCCGTGGCCTTCTTCTTGGCCTTCTTATCCGGCACCACATGAGGTGCCGGGACCAGCAGCCTCGTCAATCGGGCGTCCGCTGGGTCTTCTGGTAAGGGAGCCGGACAGTTAACCTGCCTGGACTTCTTCAGCCAGTCCTGTCAAAGGTAAGGAAGTTTAGATCCCACATAGAGTCAGACTATGAAAAACAAGAGTCCCGTAAAGGGTAGAATAGCTTACCTCGCTGGCCTGACGCCGCGAGCTGAATCTGCGATCTTCGGTAGCGGATGCGGGGGCCTCGGCGCCCTTAAACAACACCTTCCAGGCATCTTCGTACGTAGTGTCGAAGAGCTTGCTCAAGGTTGGGTGCTATGCTGGATCAAACTCCCACAATTTGAAGGCCCGTTGTTGGCATGGGAGGATCCGGCGGATGAGCATGACCTGGACTATGTTGACAAGCTTGAGATTCTTGTTCGCCAGCTTTTGGACGCAGGCTTGAAGTCCGGTCAGCTCTTCCAAATCTCCCCACATTAGGCCGGTCTCTTTCCAGGAGGTGAGCCGTGTTGGGAAACCGGATCGGAATTCGGGGGTCGCCGCCCATTTGGGGTCGCGCGGCTCGGTGATGTAGAACCACCCTGATTGCCACCCCTTTATTGTCTCCACAAAGGAGCCCTCGAGCCATAGGACATTGGCCATCCGGCCCACCATGGCACCTCCGCACTCCCCTTGGCGGCCACCCACTAGCTTCGGCTTGACATTAAAAGTCTTCAACCATAAGCCGAAGTGGGGCTGGATGCAGAGGAAGGCCTCGCACACGACGATGAACGCCAAGATGTTGAGGATGAAGTTCGGGGCCAGATCGTGGAAATCTAGGCCATAGTAGAACATGAGCCCTCGGAAAAATGGGTGAAGAGGAAAGCCCAGTCCGCGGAGGAAATGGGGGAGAAACACGACCCTCTCATGGGGCCCAGGGGTGGGGATGAGTTGCCCCTCATCTGGAAGCCGGTGCGCGATGTCGTCACACAAGTATCTGGCCTTCCTCAACTTGTTGATTTTCCCCTCCGTGACGGAGGAGGCCATCCATCTACCTCCCGCTCCGGACATGATTGGAGAATGGTTGAGGTGGGAAGTGCGGACTTGGGCGCTGGAGCTCGAGTGCGCAGGGATGGATAAGCAAAGGAGGAAGAAGGCGTAAATGGAAAGGGTGGATTCTTATCACCTTATATGGGCGGCCGAAACTATAAGCCCCCACTAGCCTAATAAAACTCGCTTATCTCCCAAGCGTCGCGGTTAATGGTGCGGTTGGGTTACCCACACCCGTATTGATGAGAATCCCGGAATAAGGGGACACGATCTCTGCTTTGACAAGACATGCCAAGGAAACCGCCTCGCTAAATGCGCTGAGGTGGAATAGTAAAATGATTTGAATAAAGGCTTGGCCGTGGCGTGATGTCATGCTGTGGAATACGTCAGCAGATTAGATTTGTTCAGATATTATTCTCTCTACGGTGGTATGTGGAACTTATTTTGCGGAGCCGGACACTATCCTTGTGTTCAACATCTTCTATGAAGTATTCGGAGGAGGAACCCTCCTTGCAATGCTGAAGACAATTTGCGCGCCGGACTCATCGTCATTGAAGCCTGGTTCAGGGGCTAATGAGGGAGTCCTAGATTAGGGGGTGTCCGGATGGCCGGACTATGACCTTTGGCCAGACTCCCGGACTATGAAGATACAAGATTGAAGACTTCGTCTCGTGTCCGGATAGGAATTTCCTTGGCGTGGAAAGCAAGCTTGGTGATATGATATGAAGATCTCCTCCCATTGTAACCGACTCTATGTAACCCTAGCCCTCTCCGGTGTCTATATAAACCGGAGAGTTTTAGTCCATAGGACGAACAACAATCATACCATAGGCTAGCTTCTAGGGTTTAGCCTGTCTGATCTCGTGGTAGATCAACTCTTGTACTACCCATATCATCAATATTAATCAAGCAGGAGTAGGGTTTTACCTCCATCGAGAGGGCCCAACCCTGGGTAAAAACATCGTGTCCCTTGTCTCCTGTTACCATCCACCTAGACGCACAGTTCGGGACCCCCTACCCGATATCCGCCAGTTTTGACACCGACAGTGACCGAAACGTGGCATCCACCGTAACGGAACGCCGTTAAGCTATCGGGTCGGGTTTTGGATCCGATAACCCGTTAACAGCCCCGACCAATGGGGATTTTCCACGTGTAAAATCATCATTGGCTGGAGGAAACACGTGTCGGCTCATCGTTGGGACAGATGTCATCCACTCATTGGACAGAAGGCGCCTATGATACGTCGACACGTGGCATGGCCAATCAAGTTTAAATGGGCTGGCCCAACTAAAGGCCCACAAGATTTGGCGGCCCATAATGGGTCGGCCTAGTTAAAGGCCCACGAGATTTTGCGGACTATAATGGGCTGGCCCAGCTAAAGGCCCACAAGATTTCGCGGGCCATAATAGGCCGGCCCAGGTAAACGCCCACAAGATTTTTGTGTGCCATAATGGGCTGGCCCAGGTAAAGTCCCCCAAAATTCTTCTAAAGGCCCACGAGGTTTCGCCGACATTAATGGGCCGGCCCAGCTGTAGGCCCACAAGATTTTGAGGACCCTAGTAGGCCGGCCCATTAACTGGCTGCCATGTTTTGGGCCAAATGCCGGCCCATAATTGATCCGGTCCATTAATGGCCTGCCACGTTCTGGGCCTAGTAATGGCCCATATAAGATATGACCCGTTAAAAGCCTCCCATTTTCTGGGCCAAATCACGGCCCAGATCATGTCCGACCCTTTAAGAAGCTTTGGGCTCAATTATGGCCCATATCAGATTCGTCCCGTTGATTGGACGCTATGCGTGTGGTCCCACTTGCTAAAGCCCATTTAGTAATTCGACCTGATATTAGTTTCGGCCTGTTAAGGGCCCATTTAACATTTCATCCCTATATTAATTTCGGCCTGTTAAAAGCCTGTCATATAGTTGGGCCTAACTACAGCCCGATTTGCATCCGGCCTGCTCGCAACCGATATCTGATTGGGCCAAACAAGGACCGAGACAACTTTGGCATGTTAAAAGCCCGTGAATTGATTCGCACTATCATGGGCCGGGGTCCATTTCGGGCTGCCGCCGACCAGTGAGCTATTCGGCACGTTTCAGGCCCAGCCTACTTCTCAGCCTCCTAAAAGCCCATTGAGTTTTCTTGCGAAAAGAGGGCCGGGGGTTACTCGGCCTATTAAAGGCCCGAATCTACTAGTGGGCCAGTTTGACGGGGCCCATGATGTGGATCATACATTGTGATTGCATGATGACCCGATTATGTACCATAATTTTACGGGTTGGCCGGTTTACTATGAAGACAGGATATATATACAGTAAAATAACTGCAACATCATGAATAAGAAAAAACCTAGACTATACAATAAAGAAATTACGGCATATTCCATCCACTGGGCATCAAAGTTCGCCACTATGATAATAAAGCACAAGCAGACAGCAGATTACATACACTAGGCATCAAAGATCGCCACCAGTGCAAATAAACACGCCGACAAAATAATATACAACCGACATCACTTCAATAGAGTTCAAGAAAGGTTAGCCCTGCTGGGGAGCTACAGCGCAAGCAGCTGAGCAAGATGATGAGACTGCACTTGTTCAACACTTATATCTTCCTCACTCTGAAAGATAAACAAGCAGACAGATGACAGGTTTTGCACATAAAAGTATCAGTGCTGACAATTCATCACATTTCTTACTGACGAATAAAGTGACACAGTTTAAAATTGCATTAACACAATATGGTATTGTTCAGGTCAAGACATGGCAGGAATTGACATTGTGAAGGAGTTGGCAGCTTCATGACACCACTGGATTACAGATCAAGAACTCATAAGTATCAATGGTTAGTGTGCTGTCAATTTATCCCATTTCAGATTGGCAAATAAAGAGGCGGTTTAAATAATAGTAGAATGATATGACATTGTTCATAGTTAAGACATTGCAGAATATGACATTGTGCTATAGTGGGTAGGTTCACCACACCACTAGATTATGGATGAAGAACAAAAGTATACATGCAGTGCAAAAGAAGATCACTTGCTCTATATAGTTTAATTTGCATGGTATGAAGAAGGAACTTGGTTGTACAACTGAAAACTTAAATTGAGAAGGACAAACTTTTGTTTATGAACTACATAATAAACTTTAAACATGCAATTTGATGCAAACACCAAAAATAAACAGCTGTTGCAGTCATGCCTAACCAAATATACACAACAAAGTTTGAAGGCTTGAGAAGGACAAACTTACATTACTGGTGAAGACAGGCTCTATAAAGTCCTTGTCCATGCTGATGGGGGGGGGGGGCAATTCAAGAAGTTTACCGCAGACTGTTCTTCATAAGCATTGCCTTTATTCTACATTTTGTTAAGAGTAAATATAGATGTGATAATATATGAAAAAATGGAGAATATTTAAGATAAGATGAAGAGTGATGCTACATAACCAAGTAGCTATAAATGTATGTGCAGTGATACAGGCAAAGGGCACAGCCAAGAGCAATGCACCACTAAACTTCTTCAGTACCAACCTTATGGTAAGAGTAAATATAGATCTGATGTGTAGAAAATGGAGGGCAAAGGAAAATAAGCTGTAGAGTGATGGTACATGGACAACTACCTGTCAATATAAGTACACTGATAAAGGACAGCATGTACTTACAAGAACAATGCAGAGCTAAAAAAATTCATTGACATTGGATATATTCTACACTAATGTAACCATTCATACATATCAGATAATTTGGAGTGAACAATTGATAAGCAAGCTATCATGCATACTGCTGTCACATAATGAACCAGGTATGTATGCAAGTACGGTGATATAGGACAACAGGTACTAACAAGAGCAAAGCAGCGGGCAACATATTTGCGATATCCTGTCGTTCTTTTCAAACCGGAATTCTTCTTCGAGCTGATTTCCTGCAAAAAAGATCCATAAGGCACATGCGGAAAAGTAGAAGTTCAAATTGTCATGTGGTTTCATAGACAGTACCTCATCCTGGGAACGAGACCAGTGCATAACAAGGTTTTTCCATTCAATGTCTTCTAAATTTAGCACAGGAGACTTCACCGAAAATTCGTTTATAGACTTGCCATCAAAGTGTGATTTCCTCAGGTAACACCGATACTGCTGCGATGCTTCCCTGAAAAGCACAAGCAAGCTTTGCTCATCATGACTATCCAGATTTACCCTCACCTAGTTACAACAATGTAATGTAAATCATTGATGTGTACGATCAGTAGAAAACAGGAAAATAATAACCATGAATAATAGCACTTACACGTAAGTTGGACAGGAAGATGTGAAAATGGTGTTTGTCTTCACTATAATCTTCACATGATGGGAATATATGCACGTAGTCCCTAACAACATTGAAAGCATTGTCTTTTAAACTGGGAATAAATGGAATGGGGTTCCAATCTGCAGGAATTGGCCGTCTCTGCAGTTGGGATAGGTCTTCGTCCGGTGGACTTGCTGTACTTTTTGCTGGAGTGGGATTTTTCTATGGTACGGCTTGTGCTATGGCAAATGAAGTCGGTATACCCTTTGCTGGAGTGCAAGTCCTGTGTGGTGGGGCTAGTGGTGTGGCCAGTGAAGTATGGGTACAGTCTGCTGGAGTCGGTCCTATGTTTTGTGTCACTGGTTGTACAACCAATATAAGTGGGGCGATGTGTGATTTCTCTGGCACCAACATTTTTCAAGGACTTTGCTAGTGCTCCTTCAGGTTCGGCAATCACCCTCTTCCGTTTTGATGTCTGATGCACAAGAACAACATTTGAGTGGAAAACCATTATGATGACAGATGGAATATGTATTGATAATGGATGGGCATAGCATCTCGAGTTATATGATGAGTAAACTAAGAAGATGGTGGTGCAACAAAGTAGAAGAAATGCAAGACAACATATGCAAGATACGCACAATCAATAAAACCTTGCCAAATTAGAACAGGCACCTTGATGGGTGAACAGGACATGCCATCTGCCTTTGACTCCTCGAGGTTAGAATAGTCATTAGAATGATATTCTGAACAAGAATCAACAGGTGGGGAGCGTACGAGTTTCGTTGCTTCCAAAATGGCACTCAATGCCTTGGTGCCAATTTTGTAAGTCATGGCAGTGTTCCACAATATTCTTCTGATGCGCGGATTCTGATATTCACTGTAATTGCGTATAATATCTAAGAACCATGAAAACATAAATAGTTGTGAGATTATCTTTGTAATGCAGATGATATTCTAATATAGTGGCGCCCGTGTAAACACTTATGTGCTATCACTGGATTCTGATGAGAGAGCTCATGTGTGCTGTAATATCATGTGTGCATTTATATAATCTGGCACAAGTACACAAAAAAATAAGCTCCAGAAGTAAGGATAGCTGGCAGATGATAGGTTCATAATATACTGTGTAGATAGTTTATTGCCAAACCATGATAACAAGAGCACACAGCAACTAGGCAGATCATAGTGTACATAACAGGGGTACACCATAACCACGATATACAAATCAGGAAAGTGGAACTGGCTTGAAAATACGGTGTTGTATTGCCGCTAGTAATTGAAAGCCTATCGATCGCATACAGGCCAGCACTATCGAACATGGTAAAGAAGAGCAAGAAGATTTTGGATAATAAAATGTTGGTTGCGCAGTGCCCACACATGATGAACCAGAGCGCATTAAGAATGCAACTCCCAGCTGTCTCTCGACCATTTCAGGCGGTTGGATGAAGATCCTACGTCTCCTAACCCTTCTTCTTCCTCGTCTGTGATTCTTCCCATACAGAACACCGCACGGGCCACCGGCCGGACCATTGGCCCCCACTGCCTGTGTTCCTCCGCCACCCCCACCCCCCACCCGCGTCGAGTTTTCTTCGTTCAGTGAGGCCCCACAACCACCCAAGCCCCTTGGATCGCATCGGCGAACTTCGGCGAGCTTTGAAAGATCGGCTGACCGAATTTTGAAATTAGGCTACTGTGATTTAACTAGTGTGGAATATAGAAGGGGAAAACCATAAGCATTGGGAGTATAGTGTTGAGCGTGCCATGGCGGATCTGAGGTGCAAACCGGACAAAGGCAACTTCGCAACGAAGACAAGAAATCAGAGTAAAGCAGTGGCAATCTATTTTCTTGCTGCGATAAATAAGTTGAGCAGATATGAAAGAGTACCGCCTCTGGTGCGGCGCCGTGTACACATCTGGTGAGAATTTGACGATGCTGCGGTAGCGATGGCTGTCGGTGGTGTGGAAGCAGATCTAGGAGGGTAGACGGTGGTGGCGGGGCGCGGTGGACGAGACGGTCGTAGGAGCGGCACCGGCAAGGTGGACGACGACGGGGATGAAGCGAGAGGACGAGATGCAAGGATCCCGGTCCGAAGGCGTGGATGAGAGAGGCCGATCTCTTGTAATGGACGGCGGCGTCGGGGTATCAGCTCTGGC
Organism: Triticum aestivum; assembly: GCF_018294505.1. Lineage (NCBI taxonomy): Eukaryota > Viridiplantae > Streptophyta > Magnoliopsida > Poales > Poaceae > Triticum > Triticum aestivum. The sequence continues at coordinate 127,684,458 of NC_057804.1, read as the reverse complement.
ATGGTGGAGGAGGACTGCGGTGGATGGGGTGGCGGACGGTGGCGGACGGAGGAGGGTGGGGTGGAGAGGGTGTTTTGGCGCCCACGAAGTACGAATGGGGAAAAGGGAGGTAGAGAGGAAGGGGGGAACCATGTAGTCAGGGCGCGCTTGTCTCAAATGCGAGGAAATTTACAAACTTAGCCCCCATTTGAAATTTCTACTACGTACATCACAACAACATTAGTCGGTTGGGGATAGGATGGTAATCTCACATACACCGAATATTTGCCGACGAGAGTTTGTTTTTGGCGCCCACCATGTATGAATATAAATCGGGGAGGGAGTCGATTTCGGCCGAGGGCACACTGTGTTTTGGCGCCCACCGTGTATGAATCCGGGTGAGAGGCGGTTACGTCACGTTTGGGTGAAATTACAAACCTACCCCTATCGAAACCTATAGAAATCCAGCAGACAGGCTTTGCGCGGTAGGGATAGGCAGTAGTGATTTCCATCTCGCAGATTTTGGTTTCGGGCAGTTATTGCGACTTTCCCCGCTTCGTTCAAATTTTGCACAGTGCACGTTTACCGTGCCAACTCAATTCGAATCCCGTTTGTATTCTACTATTTTTTTCGGGCGGGATCCATTTTCAATTGGAATTACATTCTATATACATCATTTTTTTACATATATACTTTCAAAAGCACAACACCATTTATACATAAATATGGTTTACAAATGGCATAATCTCAGATTAATAAGGTTGTATCCATCAATTTGGATTTTCAAATATTTGAAACCACTTGATGTTGAAGTCCAATGTATGCATTCCTCGCTAACTGTCTCCAATTAATGTGTGTTTCATGCGTTTTTTTAACTTCTCAAACATGTATAATGTGTTTCACACATGCAACATATAGTGTAATCCCGTTTAGACACTAATTGCATATAAACCATGCATTGTTTGTAATTGAAGAATCTATGGATCACCAATATTGATAAACTATATAACATTACACATGTGCCCAAATTCAAATGAATATGCATGTTTGATACACCAATTTGTATTATGATATTATCAATGTCATGATATCTAGTTTAAATATTTGAATCCCCTTTAATCCAGATATTCGTCTCATATAGCTATCACTCATGCTTATATAGGACTATCTCTCTGGACCTATACGCGTTCATCGTCTCTCAGGCATCTCTCGTGCTACATGTATGTCGACAATGATCTTTTATCTTCGTAACACACTGATGGTACTCTCTCCATCGACCTTCATCACTCTATCTCTCTCTAAGTATATCTCGCTCCCTGCTATGTGTCTCTAGCTATGATTCTCCATGTGGAATCTCTTTCTCTCACACAAACACAAAACTTTGTCTCTCGGGGTCTCATTTCTCTCAACTATTCCCATGTGTGCCACTTGCACACCCCTCATACAGAGATGTCTTTCGCTCCTTAGATATGAGAACCTACGAGTCTTCCTCTTCAATATCTCTTTCTCACACACAAACACAAACTCTGTCTCCCAGGATCTCATATTTCTCCATTGTTCTCTTGTATGTCGCTCAAGCACACCCTCTCTCCCTAGAGATATCTTGCGTTCCCTCATATGTCTCTCTAGCTATCACTCTCATTGTGAAATATCTTTCTCTCTCGTAGACACAAAACTCCGTCTCTCTGGATCTCATTTATCTCTGATATTTGTTTGTATGTGACTCACATGCACCCTCTCTCTATCTCTCTCACACCCACACACATAACCCAGCCTTCTGATCCACTCGACTCCTATCTCTAGCGCACACTAGCTAGGATCTTTATCTTTCTATTTATATGTTTCTCCATCAACCTTCTTTCTCGACCTCACTCTTGATTCCTATCACGCACACTACATGTGTTTCTCTCTACATGCATGCAGTCAAGTGCCCTCTCACACACATATATAACTTCACCCTTTGAACCACCCGAAGGTCATCTCCGACACCCAAACTAATGGATGTCTCTCTAGCTAGCATCTCCATCTCGGTATCTATCTGTAGTTTCTCCGTAAACATTTCTTTCTCGCACGGAGTCTTGCTTCCTATCACCCACACTATATATGTCTATCCATACATATGCATTTATAGGTTGATCTCTTTTGCACAATCGTTGTGCCTCACCCCCTCTGCTCGCCATAGATGCATGCTCCAGCCCACGCCACTATCTCTTAAAGACAAAAACACATGCTCAATTATCGGGCCTTCTTCCCTGCATTCTTACATGCATGCATATTGTCATACCGATCCGTCTCTCCCATGTCGTTGATCTTAGGACTTATGTCTTCTTTCTTTTATCTCGATCATGCGCGCGCACACACACACACATCCCACGTATACATGTATACCTCTCACACATGCACGTTCAAGGTCTCTATGTGTCCATACGTAGTTAATTACCCTCAATCATAACGCCACATCGAATCGTTCTCCTCTTTTATGCACATAACTTCCGCCTGGATGGGCAAAACACACACTCACACTTAACAATCTCCTTCTATCTACCCCCCTCCCCCCCGCTCCACGCACCTCTCACTCTTCCCCTATATCCCCGAAACCAATAAGACCATCCCTTTGTTTAATTCCCGCCTACATGCACCATCGATATATAGTAGTCTTCCGTGGTGTCTCTCGAACAAACACGTTCTCTCGATGTCGACTCCTCTCACGCGCACGCACCTTCTCTTCCCTCCTACGGGCATTTTCTCTCTCGCACCCCATTGTTGGTGGCCTCTGCCATACACATCACCTCTCTATGATGAAGCCATGCACACTTAAATTACATCCGCCACAGAGGCCCCCGGG